>NC_092105.1:8972512-9090012 GCF_045679555.1 Salvelinus alpinus | reverse complement strand
ACGGGCAGAGGGAGAGGGAGGAAAAAGAGCGTGTGAGCGAGATCAAAAGCCTTTCCTCCAGCGAGACATCTTGTACCTCTGCATTTCAAAGTGTAATGGAAGACGATCTCTCCATGAACACTCCCAGAGGGAATTACACAGCCATGTTTTAAGACCATTGGAGTTTGTTCTATGACACCAGATCTCAGTATGGAGATGATAGTTGGCACAGCCTTCCCAAGCCAGCAACACTCCCATTGTATCTCACCATGTAATTAGAGGTTTTAATTATGGACAGGAATCTTATTTGTGTCTTTTCTCCTCTGGGACCCAGACGACCCATGGTCAGCACTGTCTTAATGTGTGTGTGTGTGAAAATTACTTTGGTCTGTGGAGTGTAATATTGGTCCACGATATTGCAGTGTTTTACGGGCTACTTTAGAGCCATCATTTGGAGCTTATGGGGAGAGGTAACTAGGGTGGCCACTCACCAGAGGGCCTTGCCCATTTGATTATAATCACTTAATAACTTCCATCAAAACCTCATGGTGTTATTTTGCAGCTGCAGACGAACCGGGGATTGGACTGTGGGGTGGGAATGTGATGAACTGCAGCCAGGGCAGGGTGGTAGTCAGGGTCCCCTGGACCTGGGAGTGGACTGTGGGGTGGGTGATGAACTGCAGCCAGGGCAGGGTGGTAGTCAGGGTCCCCTGGACCTGGGAGTGGACTGTGGGGTGGGTGATGAACTGCAGCCAGGGCAGGGTGGTAGTCAGGGTCCCCTGGACCTGGGAGTGGACTGTGGGGTGGGTGATGAACTGCAGCCAGGGCAGGGTGGTAGTCAGGGTCCCCTGGACCTGGGAGTAAACTGTGGGGTGGGAATGTGATGAACTGCAGCCAGGGCAGGGTGATAGTCAGGGTCCCCTGGACCTGGGAGTGGACTGGGAGTGGACTGTGGGGTGGGTGATGAACTGCATCTGTTGATGAACTGTTTAACTACAGGTAAACCAGTTGCTGTTTAATACATACAGGTAAACCAGTTGCTGTTTAATACATACAGGTAAACCAGGTGATATTTAATTAACACATACAGGTAAACCAGGTGATGTTTAATACATACAGGTAAACCAGGTGATGTTTAATACATAGAGGTAAACCAGGTGATGTTTAATACATACAGGTAAACCAGGTGCTATTTACTACATACAGGTAAACCAGGTGATGTTTAATATATACAGGTAAACCAGGTGATGTTTAATACATACAGGTAAACCAGGTGATGTTTACTACATACAGGTAAACCAGGTGATATTTAACACATACAGGTAAACCAGGTGATGTTTAATATATACAGGTAAACCAGGTGCTATTTTCTACATACAGCTAAACCAGGTGCTATTTACTACATACAGGTAAACCAGGTGATGTTTACTACACACAGGTAAACCAGGTGATGTTTAATACATACAGGTAAACCAGGTGCTATTTACTACATACAGGTAAACCAGGTGATGTTTACTACATACAGGTAAACCAGGTGATGTTTACTATATACAGGTAAACCAGGTGATATTTACCACATACAGGTAAACCAGGTGATGTTTACTACATACAGGTAAACCAGGTGATATTTACCACATACAGGTAAACCAGGTGAAGTTTAATTAACATATACAGGTAAACCAGGTGATGTTTAATACATACAGGTAAACCAGGTGATGTTTAATACATACAGGTAAACCAGGTGATGTTTACTACATACAGGTAAACCAGGTGATGTTTACTACATACAGGTAAAAAGGTGATGTTTAATACATACAGGTAAACCAGGTGATGTTTAATACATACAGGTAAACCAGGTGATATTTACTACATACAGGTATACCAGGTGATGTTTAATACATACAGGTAAACCAGGTGATGTTTAATACATACAGGTAAACCAGGTGATGTTTAATACATACAGGTAAACCAGGTGATATTTAACACATACAGGTAAACCAGGTGATGTTTAATATATACAGGTAAACCAGGTGATGTTTACTACATACAGGTAAACCAGGTGATGTTTAATACATACAGGTATACCAGGTGATGTTTAATACATACAGGTAAACCAGGTGATGTTTAATACATACAGGTAACCCAGGTGATGTTTAATACATACAGGTAACCCAGGTGATGTTTACTACATACAGGTAAACCAGGTGATATTTAATATATACAGGTAAACCAGGTGATGTTTAATACATACAGGTAAACCAGGTGATATTTAATATATACAGGTATACCAGGTGATGTTTAATACATACAGGTAAACCAGGTGATATTTAATATATACAGGTATACCATTAGAATTGGCAAGTATCTCTTTAAACTGTCTGGTTCATGACATAACACGCCTTTAAGGCTCAGCAATAAAAACCTTTGAATGCTCTTCAATTCTCGCACATTAGAGTCTTTAGTTAGGAGGGGCTGATAATCCATCATATGCTGTTTGAGGATTCTGACAGCCCCTTTGTGTGAACGCTCTGCAGAGGATGTGACACCGTTACTTCCTCTGTGTTATTATGGACTTGCAGCACCAATATCACACGTGTCCAACGGAGAATTTATTACTTCAGATAAACCTCTCTTTCTCGCTACCCCTCTCCCCCTGCCACAGAGTAATATATCATTCTCACATGTACAATTGAAGCTGCTTCTTCTAAAGGAATGAAGGAACGGCAGAATGGCGCCGGGATTGTCTGTGTGGTTTCACCGCCGCGTCAGAACTCCCCGGATAGGTCGTTTTGTTCGTCAGAACTCTCTGTTGATCCATAGCGTAGTAAATAGTCTGAAAGAGAAATATGGAGCATGTAAGTGCATGGCTCTTTTATTTTGTATTTGAAACAAGTACATCAGGACTGCAGCAGGAGAAGTCAAACCTCTCAATGAGACATGGAGCTGAAACAAGTACACCAGGACTGCAGCAGGAAAGGTCAAACCTCTCAATGAGACATGGAGCTGAAACAAGTACATCAGGACTGCAGCAGGAGAAGTCAAACCTCTCAATGAGACATGGAGCTGAAACAGGTACATCAGGACTGCAGCAGGAGAAGTCGAACCTCTCAATGAGACATGGAGCTGAAACAAGTACATCAGGACTGCAACAGCAGAAGTCAAACCTCTCAATGAGACATGGAGCTGAAACAAGTACACCAGGACTGCAGCGGGAGAAGTCAAACCTCTCAATGAGACATGGAGCTGAAACAAGTACATCAGGACTGCAGCAGGGGAAGTCAAACCTCTCAATGAGACATGGAGCTGAAACAAGTACACCAGGACTGCAGCGGGAGAAGTCAAACCTCTCAATGAGACATGGAGCTGAAACAAGTACACCAGGACTGCAGCAGGAGAAGTCAAACCTCTCAATGAGACATGGAGCTGAAACAAGTACATCAGGACTGCAGCAGAAGTCGAACCTCTCAATGAGACATGGAGCTGAAACAAGTACACCAGGACTGCAACGGGAGAAGTCAAACCTCTCAATGAGACATGGAGCTGAAACAAGTACACCAGGACTGCAGCGGGAGAAGTCAAACCTCTCAATGAGACATGGAGCTGAAACAAGTACACCAGGACTGCAGCAGGAGAAGTCAAACCTCTCAATGAGACATGGAGCTGAAACAAGTACATCAGGACTGCAGCAGGAGAAGTCAAACCTCTCAATGAGACATGGAGCTGAAACAAGTACATCAGGACTGCAGCAGGAGAAGTCAAACCTCTCAATGAGACATGGAGCTGAAACAAGTACACCAGGACTGCAACGGGAGAAGTCAAACCTCTCAATGAGACATGGAGCTGAAACAAGTACATCAGGACTTCAGCAGGAGAAGTCAAACCTCTCAATGAGACATGGAGCTGAAACAAGCCCAGACCAGTGTATTTACAGTATGAGGCGTGACCTTTTTCCACACTGCTACCTCCAGATTTTCCCATCATTTTTTGACAGGAAGAAAGAAGGGAAGAAGAGTAGGAGTAGGAAAAGGAGTTGAGGTGTTGGATGGAAGTGTTTCACATTGGGATGAGCGAAGAAGCAGGTAGCACTTGTGTTTTTATCCTTGCAGCCGGTTCTCTCCTGGCACTCGTCAGCAGGTGTTTGAATGGAGCATGTAGCGCTGCCGATGGTAATGTCAAGACACCATGGAGAGCCGAAGGGAGCAGACATATCCTTACCACGAAGACACAATATTCCTCCCTCTCTTCTCCTCTTCTCTTCGCTCCACCCCAGCTAATAATAGCATGGGTTCTCCGCAGAGGGTGTGCCTGAGGTGAGAAATGTGGTCACAACACACGCACAACCTTTGATATGGTCAAATCAGGAACGAGTCCGAGTCTAAGAATACCTCTCTTTGTTTCTTAACGACCTCACGACACCACAACATCATTTGTTGTTTTTTCATTCAAAACTGTTCAAACATTTTGATTTTAGAAACTATTTCACAATGCATACAAATGTTGCTTGTCACAGTGACTCAATGTAATGAAAGTTTGTTTTAATTTGACAAACTGCTTTTTAATATTTCAAGGAAAACAAGTCTGAGCACGTACAGTTGAAGTCGGAAGTTTATATACACCTTAGCCAAATACATTTAAACTCAGTTTTTTGCAATTCCTGACATTTAATCCAAGTTAAAATTCCCTGTCTTAGGTCAGTTAGGATCACCACTTTATTTTAAGAATGTGAAATGTCAGAATAATAGTAGAGAGAATGATTTATTTCAGCTTTTATTTCTTTCATCACATTCCCAGTGGGTCAGAAGTTTACATACATTCAATTAGTATTTGGTAACATTGCCTTTAAATTGTTTAACTTGGGTCAAACGTTTCGGGTAGCCCTCCACAAGTTTCCCACAATAAGTTGGGTGAATTTTGGCCCATTCCTCCTGACAGAGCTGGTGTAACTGAATCAGGTTTGTAGGCCTCTTTGCTCGCACACGCTTTTCAGTTCTGCCCACATATTTTCTATGGGATTCAGGTCGGGTCTTTGTGATGGCCACTCCAATACCTTGACTTTGTTGTCCTTTTGACATTTTGCCACAACTTTGGAAGTATGCTAAGGATCATTGTCCATTTGGAAGACCCATTTGCGACCAAGCTTTAACTTCCTGAGTGATATCTTGAGATGTTGCTTCAATATATCCACATAATTTTCCTACCTCATGATGCCATTTATTTTGTGAAGTGCATCAGTCCCTCCTGCAGCATAGCACCCCCACAACATGATGCTGCCACCCCCGTTCTTCACAGTTGGGATGGTGTTCTTCGGCTTGCAAGCATCCCCCTTTTTCCTCCAAACAAAACAATGGTCATTATGGCCAAACAGTTCGATTTTTGTTCCATCATAAAAGAGGACATTTCTCCAAAAAGTACGATCTTTGTCCCCATGTGCAGTTGCAACCGTAGTCTGGCTTTTTAAAAACGTTTTTTGTGCAGTGGCTTCTTCCTTGCTGAGCGGCCTTTCAGGTTATGTCGATATAGGACTCGTTTTACAGTGGATATAGATACTTTTGGACCTGTTTCCTCCAGCATCTTCACAAGGTTCTTTGCTGATGTTCTGGGATGTTCTGGGACTGATTAGCACTTTTCGCACCTAAGTACGTTCGCTCTCCTTCCTAAGCGGTATGATGGCTGCCTGGTCCCATGGTGTTTATACTTGCGTACTATTGTTTGTACAGATTAATGTGGTACCTTCAGTTGTTTGGAATTTGCTCCCAAGGAGGAACCAGACTTGTGATGTCAAGCAAAGAGGCACTGAGTTTGAAGGTAGGACTTGAAATACATCCACCGTTACACCTCCAATTGACTCAAATGATGTCAATTAGCCTATCAGAAGCTTCTAAAGCCATGACATCACTTTCTAGAATTTTCCAAGCTGCTTAAAGGCACAGTCAACTTTGTGTATGTAAACTTCTGACCCACTGGAAATGTGATACGATGAATTATAAGTGAAATAATCTGTCTGTAAACAATTGTTGGAAAAATGATTTGTGTCATGCACGAAGTAGATGGATCAGATTCAGCCATTGTTAGAATTTAAAGGCAGAAAGGATTTTTTTTATCAAATGCCGCTCTCAGCCATGAATAATTCTTCAGACACTTCTGGCATCTATTCCAATTCATCTGGTGGGGTCACGGGGTCACAAACTCACGGTTCACATTCCTCTTTCTTTCATCCTTTTGTTCTCTTTCACCAAAACTCTGGCTAACTCAAAGCTCAAATATTAAGTTCTGCTTTTCTGATGTATCAAATACTTATGTCATGCAATAAAATGCAAATTAATTACTTAAAAATCAGACAATGTGATTTTCTGGATTTCACAGTTGAAGTGTACCTATGATAAAAATGACAGACCCCTATATGCTTTGTAAGTAGGAAAACCTGCAAAATCGGCAGTGTATCAACTACTTGTTCTCCCCACTGTATCTGTCACCTTCCTATGCCCCATGAAGAGTTACTCAACACTACATGTTATTGTATTGATCAATTGGTGTCCTAATGAAGGTTGAGTTTGTTGGTCTTCTGCTGTGTTATGAATAGGAAAAAATCCTTGTGGTAACTAGTTAAATAACCATCACAGTATCTTATTGTGCCGTGGTAATTTCCAACATTGACAGAATAACACATGTTTTTTCCTGTACAGAATATAAAGAGCTGAATATGGAAAGCTTTTTTAATATGATCAGAAGTCAAACCTATCAAGGCACAAGGCGAGACCCAGACGCAGGAGGCAGATGGTTGGAGTCTTACAATGTTTAACAATCCAAAAGGGGTTAGGCAAGAGAATGGTCATGGACAGGCAAAAAGGTCAAAACCAGTTCAGAGTCCAGGAGGTACAGAGTGGCAGACAGGCTCGTGGTCAGGGCAGGCAGAATGGTCAGGCAGGCAGGTACAGAGTCCAGGAGGTACCGAGTGGCAGACAGGCTCGAGGTCAGGGCAGGCAGAATGGTCAGGCAGGCAGGTACCAAGTCCAGAAACAGACGAGGGTAAAAAATGGGAGGACTATAAATAGGAGAATAGCAAAAGGAACACGGGAAAAACACACTGGTTGACTTAACTAAACATACAAGACGAACTGGCACAGAGAGAGACAGGAAACACAGGGATAAATACACTGGGGAAAATAAGCGACACCTGGAGGCGGTGGAGACAATCACAGGAACAGGTGAAACAGATCAGGGCTGTGACCAGGCAGGATTGGCAGGTCACCACCACCTCTAGAGATAATGGAAACACTCAGTAGAAGACAGTGGAATAATGTCAGCTACAAAACCACCTTCGATATACGAATTAGAATTTGGAGAGATCTTTGCTTTCCCATATTTTCATAATTGATTAAAGTGAAAACAGCGCCCCTTATTCACAAGAAGTTTTAATCCACACCGTGGTGATTGACATATGTTGTTCTCGTGACATCAAGTTAAATCGGGGATGTGTGAGGTCATAAAGAGGAAGGAGCTATGTGAGGTCATAAAGAGGAAGTAGCTATGGCTGTCACATCAAATGTATTAGTGTGCTAATGTAAAATCACGGTGAGCTTCTGGGTCAATACATTCTATAGTTATCCAGATAGCTGTGGTGTGTTATTTGTCCTCCATCGTCTCTGTCGAAGTTCCCATTGTTTCAGAGCTGGTTGGGAAACCAATGAGGTTAAAACAATCAGATGGGTTTTCCTGCTCCACTCGAATCTCTGATCTGATGATAAAGGAGAGGTTGGAACTTCTGTCTGACTGGAATCTACACACACACACACACACACACACACACACACACACACACACACACACACACACACACACACACACACACACACACACACACACACACACACACACACACACACACACACACACACACACACACACACACACACACACACACTGAAACACTGACACACACACACTGACACACACACACACACACACTGACACATAGACACACACACAAACACACCCACACACTGACACACAGACACAAGTATGCACACACAATCACATTTACAAATCTGACCATAAATATATTCTCCTGATTCCTGCTTACAAGCAAAAACTAAAGCAGGAAGTACCAGTGACTCGCTCAATACGTAAGTGGTCAGATGACGCAGATGGTACGACACAGGACTGTTTTTCTGGCATAGACTGGATTATGTTCTGGGATTCATCCATTGGCATTGAGGAGTACACCACCTCAGTCATCGGCTTCATCAATAAGTGCATCGATGACATCATCCCCACAGTGACCGTACGTACATATCCCAACCAGAAGCCATGGATTACAGGCAACATCCGCACCGAGCTAAAGGCTAGAGCTGCTGCTTTCAAAGAGCGGTACGCTAATCCAGACGCTTAAAAGATGTCCCGCTATGCCCACAGATGAACCATCAAACAGGCAAAGCATCAATAAAAGACTAAGATTGCATCCTACTACACCAGCTCTGACGCACGTCGGATGTGGGAGGGCTTGCAAATTATTACAGACTACCCAGCAGCAAGCTGCCCAGTGGCACGAGCCTACCAAACGTAGCCGATGTGAGCAAGACCTTTTAAAAAAGCTGCTGGGCCAGACGGATTAACAGGACGTGTACTCGAAAACATGCGCGGACCAACTGGCAAGTGTCTGCACTGACATTTTCAACCTCTCCCTGACCGAGTCTGTAATACCTACGTTTTAAGCAGACCACCAAGAAAGTGTTCCTAAAGGATTACCGCCCAGTAGCAATCACATCAGTAGCCATGATGCTGGTCATAAAGGCTGGTCTTAACCTTTCACGAGCCTCTACCCCGGGTCCGGGATCACCCCCCACCCCCCCCACACACTGATTAGCATAGCTAGCATAGCTTCACAAGTAGATAGTAGCATCTAAATATCATTAAATCACAAGTCCAAGACACCAGATGAAAGATACAGATCTTGTGAATAAAGCCACCATTTCAGATTTTTAAAATGTTTTACAGGGAAGACAAAATATGTAAATCTATTAGCTAAACACGTTAGCAAAATACACCACTTTTCTAACTCCATCAGTTTCTTACTACTTCAGGTGCTATCACCAATTCGGCTAATCTAAGATATTGATAGCCACAAACCAAGAAAAAAACTCATCAGATGACAGTCTGATAACATATTTATGGTATAGGATAGGTGTTGTTAGAAAAAAGTGCATATTTCAGGTAGAAATCACAGTTTACAATTGCACCGACCATCACAAATCGACTAGAATTACTAGATAGAGCAACGTGTATGACCAATTTACTCATCATAAAACATTTCATAAAAATAGACAAAGCATAGCAATGGAAAGACCCAGATCTTGTGATTCCAGACAATATTTCAGATTTTCTAAGCGTTTTACAGCGAAAACACAATAAATCGATAAGTTAGCATACCACATGTGAAAACGTTACCAGAGCATCGATTCCAGCCAAAGAGCGCTATAACGTAATCACCGCCAAAATATATTAATTTTTTCACTAACCTTCTCAGAATTCTTCCGATGACACTCCTGTAACATCATTTTACAACATACATATACAGTTTGTTCGAAAAGGTGCATATTTAGCCATACAAAACCGTGGTTATACAATGGAAATAGTCACAACTCAAGCCTCAAAATGAGGAACGTCAGCTTTCAGAGTGATCTAGTTTAATCGAAAGCTAATCATATACTTGACTAAAAAATACAGGGTTGACAGGAATCGAAAGACAAATTAGTTCTTAATGCAACCGCTGATTTACATTTTTAAAATTATCCTTACTTTTCAATACAGGGTTCGCCAAGTGAAGCTATACCAAACAAAATGGCGAAATATGCGTTTAAAATATTTCGACAGAACAACGATTTATCATATTAAATATTGCTTACTTTGAGCTGTTCTTGCATCAGATTCTTGGGCAATGTATCCTTTCTATGTTATAAACGTCTTTTGGTCGATAGATGTCCTCTGTCCTTCGAAATGTCCACCACCAACGACCGACACCCCGAAACGTTTCCAAAGCTAAAAAGTGCACGACAAAGAAATTCCTCAAAATCGCACTAAACGGATATAAATTGCTATAAAACGGTTCAAATTAACTACATTATGATGTTTTTAACAACTATAACGACTGAAAACATGACCGGAGAAATATAACTAGTTAAACAACGATTTGGAATGAGGCAGGTCCGATGTCCATCTTGCTTGTGGCGCGCGGAGAAGAGAGAGAGGTCCTCCCACGTTTTGTAGTGTTATAATGGCTGGGATTGTGCAATAGACTCCATTCAAAACGTGATGACGTACAGACACCCAGAGGAAGACGTAGGCAGTGTCGGTTTCTTCATAGCATTCACTGTCGCCTTAAAAACAGACTCCAGATCAGGGGTAAAAATTTCTGAAATCTGACCCCTGTCATGAAAAGTGCTGTAGATATTGTTCTGTACCACTCAGAGACAAAATTCCAACTTCTATAGAAACTAGAAGGTGTTTTCTATCCAATAATAACAATAATATGCATATTGTACGATCAAGAATTTAGCACGAGGCAGTTTAATTTGGAGACCCAAATATGCTAATGCGGAACAGCACCCCCTATAGTTCCAAGATGTTAACTCACATTAACACAATCATCACCCCCAATTTGCATACCGCCCCAACAGAACCAAAGATGACGCAATCTCATTCGCACTCCACACTGCCCTTTCTCACCTTGACAATAGGAACACCTATGTGAGAATGCTGTTCGTTGACTTACAGCTCAGCGTTCAACACCATAGTGCCCACAAAGCTCATCACTAAACTAAGGACCCTGGGATTAAACACCTCCCTCTGCAATTGGGTCCTGTACTTCCTAACGGGGCGCCCCCAGGTGGTAAGAGTAGGTAACAACACATCTGCCACGCTGATCCTCAACACTGTGGCCCCTCAGGGGTGCGTGCTTAGTCCCCTCCTGCACTCCCAGTTCACCCACAACTGCTTGGCCAAACGACTCCAACACCACCATCGAGTTTGCTGACGACACAACAGTGGTAGGCCTGATCACCGACAATGATGAGACAGCCTATAGGGAGGAGGTCAGAGACCTGGCAGTATGGTGCTGGGACAACAACCTCTCCCTCAATGTGAGCAAGACAAAGGAGCTGATCGTGGACTACGGAATAAGGAGAGCCCGAACAGGCCCCCATCGACGGGGCTGTAGTGGAGCGAATCGAGAGTTTCAAGTTCCTTGGTGTCCACATCACCAACAAACTATCATGGTCTAAACACACCAAGACAGTCGTGAAGCGGGCAAGACAACACCTTTTTTATTTTACAATGACAGCCTACCCCGGCCAAACCCTCTCCTAACCTGGACAATGCTGTGCCAATTGTGCACCAATTGTCACGGCCAGTTGTGATACAGCCCGGGATCAAACCAGGGTCTGTAGTGACGCCTTTAGCACTGAGATGCGGTGCCTCGGACCGCTGCACCACTCGGGAGCCTTAACTTGTAAGTAAGCATTTTCACAGTAAGGTCTACACCTATTGTATTCGGAGTATGTGACAAATACAATTTTGATATGATTTGACATGCTCACCGATCAAATCTGATTCACGTCTGATTTAAGAATAATAAGAATAAGAAATAAAAAAAAGGGAGAGACAGAGAGAAAGCTGCTTGTGTGGTTGAAATCAAAGCTCTGCTGTGACAGTTCAGGTGACATGAGTTATGCTCATACATACACCCCCAAACTTTTTGTGCGCGATGTGTGAAGGATTTAGAATGTCATTCCGATACGATGGGAATGCGTGATGTGTGAAGGATTTAGGATGTCAATCCGATACGATGGGAATGCGTGATGTGTGAAGGATTTAGAATGTCAATCCGATACGATGGGAATGCGCGATGTGTGAAGGATTTAGAATGTCAATCCGATACGATGGGAATGCGTGATGTGTGAAGGATTTAGAATGTCAATCCGATACGATGGGAATGCGTGATGTGTGAAGGATTTAGAATGTCAATCCGATACGATGGGAATGCGTGATGTGTGAAATAATTAGAATGTCAATCCGATACGATGGAAATGCGTGATGTGTGAAATAATTAGAATGTCAATCCGATACGATGGGAATGCGTGATGTGTGAAGGATTTAGAATGTCAATCCGATACGATGGGAATGCGTGATGTGTGAAATAATTAGAATGTCAATCCGATACGATGGGAATGCGTGATGTGTGAAGGATTTAGAATGTCAATCCGATACGATGGGAATGCGTGATGTGTGAAGGATTTAGAATGTCAATCCGATACGATGGGAATGCGTGATGTGTGAAGGATTTAGAATGTCAATCCGATACGATGGGAATGCGTGACGTGTGAAGGATTTAGAATGTCAATCCGATACTATGGGAAATGCGTGACGTGTGAACGATTTAGAATGTCAATCCGATACGATGGGAATGCGTGATGTGTGAAGGATTTAGAATGTCAATCCGATACGATGGGAATGCGTGATGTGTGAAGGATTTAGAATGTCAATCCGATACGATGGGAATGCGTGATGTGTGAAGGATTTAGAATGTCAATCCGATACGATGGGAATGCGTGATGTGTGAAGGATTTAGAATGTCAATCCGATACGATGGGAATGCGTGATGTGTGAAGGATTTAGAATGTCAATCCGATACGATGGGAATGCGTGATGTGTGAAGGATTTAGAATGTCAATCCGATACGATGGGAATGCGTGATGTGTGAACGATTTAGAATGTCAATCCGATACGATGGGAATGCGTGATGTGTGAAGGATTTGGAATGTCAATCCGATACGATGGGAATGCGTGATGTGTGAAGGATTTAGAATGTCAATCCGATACGATGGGAATGCGTGATGTGTGAAGGATTTAGAATGTCAATCCGATACTATGGGAAATGCGTGATGTGTGAAGGATTTAGAATGTCAATCCAATACGATGGGAATGCGTGATGTGTGAAGGATTTAGAATGTCAATCCGATACGATGGGAATGCGTGATGTGTGAAGGATTTAGAATGTCAATCCGATACTATGGGAATGCGTGATGTGTGAAGGAATTAGAATGTCAATCCGATACGATGGGAATGCGTGATGTGTGAAGGATTTAGGATGTCAATCCGATACGATGGGAATGCGTGATGTGTGAAGGAATTAGAATGTCAATCCGATACGATGGGAATGCGTGATGTGTGAAAGAATTAGAATGTCAATCCGATACGATGGGAATGCGTGATGTGTGAAGGATTTAGAATGTCAATCCGATACGATGGGAATGCGTGATGTGTGAAGGATTTAGAATGTCAATCCGATACGATGGGAATGCGTGATGTGTGAAGGATTTAGAATGTCAATCCGATACGATGGGAATGCGTGACGTGTGAAGGATTTAGAATTGTCAATCCGATACTATGGGAATGCGTGACGTGTGAAGGATTTAGAATGTCAATCCGATACGATGGGAATGCGTGATGTGTGAACGATTTAGAATGTCAATCCGATACGATGGGAATGCGTGATGTGTGAAGGATTTAGAATGTCAATCCGATACGATGGGAATGCGTGATGTGTGAAGGATTTAGAATGTCAATCCGATACGATGGGAATGCGTGATGTGTGGAGGATTTAGGATGTCAATCCGATACGATGGGAATGCGTGATGTGTGAAGGATTTAGATGTCAATCCGATACGATGGGAATGCGTGATGTGTGAAGGATTTAGAATGTCAATCCGATACGATGGGAATGCGTGATGTGTGAAGGATTTAGAATGTCAATCCGATACGATGGGAATGCGTGATGTGTGGAGGATTTAGAATGTCAATCCGATACGATGGGAATGCGTGATGTGTGAAAGAATTAGAATGTCAATCCGATACGATGGGAATGCGTGATGTGTGAAGGATTTAGAATGTCAATCCGATACGATGGGAATGCGTGACGTGTGAAGGATTTAGAATTGTCAATCCGATACTATGGGAATGCGTGACGTGTGAAGGATTTAGAATGTCAATCCGATACGATGGGAATGCGTGATGTGTGAACGATTTAGAATGTCAATCCGATACGATGGGAATGCGTGATGTGTGAAGGATTTAGAATGTCAATCCGATACGATGGGAATGCGTGATGTGTGAAGGATTTAGAATGTCAATCCGATACGATGGGAATGCGTGATGTGTGAAGGATTTAGAATGTCAATCCGATACGATGGGAATGCGTGATGTGTGAAGGATTTAGGATGTCAATCCGATACGATGGGAATGCGTGATGTGTGAAGGATTTAGGATGTCAATCCGATACGATGGGAATGCGTGATGTGTGAAGGATTTAGAATGTCAATCCGATACGATGGGAATGCGTGATGTGTGAAGGATTTAGGATGTCAATCCGATACGATGGGAATGCGTGATGTGTGAAGGATTTAGGATGTCAATCCGATACGATGGGAATGCGTGATGTGTGAAGGATTTAGGATGTCAATCCGATACGATGGGAATGCGTGATGTGTGAAGGATTTAGAATGTCAATCCGATACGATGGGAATGCGTGATGTGTGAAGGATTTAGAATGTCAATCCGATACGATGGGAATGCGTGATGTGTGAAGGATTTAGAATGTCAATCCGATACGATGGGAATGCGTGATGTGTGGAGGATTTAGAATGTCAATCCGATACGATGGGAATGCGTGATGTGTGGAGGATTTAGAATGTCAATCCGATACGATGGGAATGCGTGATGTGTGAAGGATTTAGAATGTCAATCCGATACGATGGGAATGCGTGATGTGTGGAGGATTTAGAATGTCAATCCGATACGATGGGAATGCGTGATGTGTGGAGGATTTAGAATGTCAATCCGATACGATGGGAATGCGTGATGTGTGGAGGATTTAGAATGTCAATCCGATACGATGGGAATGCGTGATGTGTGGAGGATTTAGAATGTCAATCCGATACGATGGGAATGCGTGATGTGTGAAGGATTTAGAATGTCAATCCGATACGATGGGAATGCGTGATGTGTGGAGGATTTAGAATGTCAATCCGATACGATGGGAATGCGTGATGTGTGGAGGATTTAGAATGTCAATCCGATACGATGGGAATGCGTGATGTGTGAAGGATTTAGAATGTCAATCCGATACGATGGGAATGCGTGATGTGTGGAGGATTTAGAATGTCAATCCGATACGATGGGAATGCGTGATGTGTGAAGGATTTAGAATGTCAATCCGATACGATGGGAATGCGTGATGTGTGGAGGATTTAGAATGTCAATCCGATACGATGGGAATGCGTGATGTGTGAAAGAATTAGAATGTCAATCCGATACGATGGGAATGCGTGATGTGTGAAGGATTTAGAATGTCAATCCGATACGATGGGAATGCGTGACGTGTGAAGGATTTAGAATTGTCAATCCGATACTATGGGAATGCGTGACGTGTGAAGGATTTAGAATGTCAATCCGATACGATGGGAATGCGTGATGTGTGAACGATTTAGAATGTCAATCCGATACGATGGGAATGCGTGATGTGTGAAGGATTTAGAATGTCAATCCGATACGATGGGAATGCGTGATGTGTGGAGGATTTAGAATGTCAATCCGATACGATGGGAATGCGTGATGTGTGAAGGATTTAGAATGTCAATCCGATACGATGGGAATGCGTGATGTGTGGAGGATTTAGAATGTCAATCCGATACGATGGGAATGCGTGATGTGTGAAGGATTTAGAATGTCAATCCGATACGATGGGAATGCGTGATGTGTGGAGGATTTAGAATGTCAATCCGATACGATGGGAATGCGTGATGTGTGAAAGAATTAGAATGTCAATCCGATACGATGGGAATGCGTGATGTGTGAAGGATTTAGAATGTCAATCCGATACGATGGGAATGCGTGACGTGTGAAGGATTTAGAATTGTCAATCCGATACTATGGGAATGCGTGACGTGTGAAGGATTTAGAATGTCAATCCGATACGATGGGAATGCGTGATGTGTGAAGGATTTAGAATGTCAATCCGATACGATGGGAATGCGTGATGTGTGAAGGATTTAGAATGTCAATCCGATACGATGGGAATGCGTGATGTGTGAAGGATTTAGAATGTCAATCCGATACGATGGGAATGCGTGATGTGTGAAGGATTTAGAATGTCAATCCGATACGATGGGAATGCGTGATGTGTGAAGGATTTAGGATGTCAATCCGATACGATGGGAATGCGTGATGTGTGAAGGATTTAGGATGTCAATCCGATACGATGGGAATGCGTGATGTGTTAAGGATTTAGAATGTCAATCCGATACGATGGGAATGCGTGATGTGTGAAGGATTTAGAATGTCAATCCGATACGATGGGAATGCGTGATGTGTGGAGGATTTAGAATGTCAATCCGATACGATGGGAATGCGTGATGTGTGGAGGATTTAGAATGTCAATCCGATACGATGGGAATGCGTGATGTGTGAAGGATTTAGAATGTCAATCCGATACGATGGGAATGCGTGATGTGTGGAGGATTTAGAATGTCAATCCGATACGATGGGAATGCGTGATGTGTGGAGGATTTAGAATGTCAATCCGATACGATGGGAATGCGTGATGTGTGAAGGATTTAGAATGTCAATCCGATACGATGGGAATGCGTGATGTGTGGAGGATTTAGAATGTCAATCCGATACGATGGGAATGCGTGATGTGTGGAGGATTTAGAATGTCAATCCGATACGATGGGAATGCGTGATGTGTGAAAGAATTAGAATGTCAATCCGATACGATGGGAATGCGTGATGTGTGAAGGATTTAGAATGTCAATCCGATACGATGGGAATGCGTGATGTGTGAAAGAATTAGAATGTCAATCCGATACGATGGGAATGCGTGATGTGTGAAGGATTTAGAATGTTAATCCGATACGATGGGAATGCGTGATGTGTGAAGGATTTAGAATGTCAATCCGATACGATGGGAATGCGTGATGTGTGAAGGATTTAGAATGTCAATCCGATACGATGGGAATGCGTGATGTGTGGAGGATTTAGAATGTCAATCCGATACGATGGGAATGCGTGATGTGTGAAAGAATTAGAATGTCAATCCGATACGATGGGAATGCGTGATGTGTGAAGGATTTAGGATGTCAATCCGATACGATGGGAATGCGTGATGTGTGAAAGAATTAGAATGTCAATCCGATACGATGGGAATGCGTGATGTGTGAAGGATTTAGAATGTTAATCCGATACGATGGGAATGCGTGATGTGTGAAGGATTTAGAATGTCAATCCGATACGATGGGAATGCGTGATGTGTGAAGGATTTAGAATGTCAATCCGATACGATGGGAATGCGTGACGTGTGAAGGAGTTAGAATTGTCAATCCGATACTATGGGAATGCGTGACGTGTGAAGGATTTAGAATGTCAATCCGATACGATGGGAATGCGTGATGTGTGAACGATTTAGATTGTCAATCCGATACGATGGGAATGCGTGATGTGTGAAGGATTTAGAATGTCAATCCGATACGATGGGAATGCGTGATGTGTGAAGGATTTAGCATGTCAATCCGATACGATGGAAATGCGTGATGTGTGAAGGATTTAGAATGTCAATCCGATACGATGGGAATGCGTGATGTGTGAAGGATTTAGAATGTCAATCCGATACTATGGGAATGCGTGATGTGTGAAGGATTTAGAATGTCAATCCGATACGATGGGAATGCGTGATGTGTGAAGGATTTAGAATGTCAATCCGATACAATGGGAATGCGTGATGTGTGAAGGATTTAGAATGTCATCCGATACGATGGGAATGCGTGACGTGTGAACGATTTAGCATGTCAATCCGATACGATGGGAATGCGTGATGTGTGAAGGATTTAGAATGTCAATCCGATACGATGGGAATGCGTGACGTGTGAAGGAGTTAGAATTGTCAATCCGATACTATGGGAATGCGTGACGTGTGAAGGATTTAGAATGTCAATCCGATACGATGGGAATGCGTGATGTGTGAACGATTTAGAATGTCAATCCGATACGATGGGAATGCGTGATGTGTGAAGGATTTAGAATGTCAATCCGATACGATGGGAATGCGTGATGTGTGAAGGATTTAGCATGTCAATCCGATACGATGGGAATGCGTGATGTGTGAAGGATATAGGATGTCAATCCGATACGATGGGAATGCGTGATGTGTGAAGGATTTAGGATGTCAATCCGATACGATGGGAATGCGTGATGTGTGAAGGATTTAGGATGTCAATCCGATACGATGGGAATGCGTGATGTGTGAAGGATTTAGAATGTCAATCCGATACGATGGGAATGCGTGATGTGTGGAGGATTTAGAATGTCAATCCGATACGATGGGAATGCGTGATGTGTGGAGGATTTAGAATGTCAATCCGATACGATGGGAATGCGTGATGTGTGAAAGAATTAGAATGTCAATCCGATACGATGGGAATGCGTGATGTGTGAAGGATTTAGAATGTCAATCCGATACGATGGGAATGCGTGATGTGTGAAGGATTTAGAATGTTAATCCGATACGATGGGAATGCGTGATGTGTGAAGGATTTAGAATGTCAATCCGATACGATGGGAATGCGTGATGTGTGAAGGATTTAGAATGTCAATCCGATACGATGGGAATGCGTGATGTGTGGAGGATTTAGAATGTCAATCCGATACGATGGGAATGCGTGATGTGTGAAAGAATTAGAATGTCAATCCGATACGATGGGAATGCGTGATGTGTGAAGGATTTAGGATGTCAATCCGATACGATGGGAATGCGTGATGTGTGAAAGAATTAGAATGTCAATCCGATACGATGGGAATGCGTGATGTGTGAAGGATTTAGAATGTTAATCCGATACGATGGGAATGCGTGATGTGTGAAGGATTTAGAATGTCAATCCGATACGATGGGAATGCGTGATGTGTGAAGGATTTAGAATGTCAATCCGATACGATGGGAATGCGTGACGTGTGAAGGAGTTAGAATTGTCAATCCGATACTATGGGAATGCGTGACGTGTGAAGGATTTAGAATGTCAATCCGATACGATGGGAATGCGTGATGTGTGAACGATTTAGATTGTCAATCCGATACGATGGGAATGCGTGATGTGTGAAGGATTTAGAATGTCAATCCGATACGATGGGAATGCGTGATGTGTGAAGGATTTAGCATGTCAATCCGATACGATGGAAATGCGTGATGTGTGAAGGATTTAGAATGTCAATCCGATACGATGGGAATGCGTGATGTGTGAAGGATTTAGAATGTCAATCCGATACTATGGGAATGCGTGATGTGTGAAGGATTTAGAATGTCAATCCGATACGATGGGAATGCGTGATGTGTGAAGGATTTAGAATGTCAATCCGATACAATGGGAATGCGTGATGTGTGAAGGATTTAGAATGTCATCCGATACGATGGGAATGCGTGACGTGTGAACGATTTAGCATGTCAATCCGATACGATGGGAATGCGTGATGTGTGAAGGATTTAGAATGTCAATCCGATACGATGGGAATGCGTGACGTGTGAAGGAGTTAGAATTGTCAATCCGATACTATGGGAATGCGTGACGTGTGAAGGATTTAGAATGTCAATCCGATACGATGGGAATGCGTGATGTGTGAACGATTTAGAATGTCAATCCGATACGATGGGAATGCGTGATGTGTGAAGGATTTAGAATGTCAATCCGATACGATGGGAATGCGTGATGTGTGAAGGATTTAGCATGTCAATCCGATACGATGGAAATGCGTGATGTGTGAAGGATTTAGAATGTCAATCCGATACGATGGGAATGCGTGATGTGTGAAGGATTTAGAATGTCAATCCGATACTATGGGAATGCGTGATGTGTGAAGGATTTAGAATGTCAATCCGATACGATGGGAATGCGTGATGTGTGAAGGATTTAGAATGTCAATCCGATACAATGGGAATGCGTGATGTGTGAAGGATTTAGAATGTCAATCCGATACGATGGGAATGCGTGACGTGTGAACGATTTAGCATGTCAATCCGATACGATGGGAATGCGTGATGTGTGAAGGATTTAGAATGTCAATCCGATACGATGGGAATGCGTGATGTGTGAAGGATTTAGAATGTCAATCCGATACGATGGGAATGCGTGATGTGTGAAGGATTTAGAATGTCAATCCGATACTATGGGAAATGCGTGACGTGTGAACGATTTAGAATGTCAATCCGATACGATGGGAATGCGTGATGTGTGAAATAATTAGAATGTCAATCCGATACGATGGGAATGCGTGATGTGTGAAGGATTTAGAATGTCAATCCGATACGATGGGAATGCGTGATGTGTGAAATAATTAGAATGTCAATCCGATACGATGGGAATGCGTGATGTGTGAAGGATTTAGAATGTCAATCCGATACGATGGGAATGCGTGATGTGTGAAGGATTTAGAATGTCAATCCGATACGATGGGAATGCGTGATGTGTGAAGGATTTAGAATGTCAATCCGATACGATGGGAATGCGTGATGTGTGAAATAATTAGAATGTCAATCCGATATGATGGGAATGCGTGATGTGTGAAGGATTTAGAATGTCAATCCGATACGATGGGAATGCGTGATGTGTGAAGGATTTAGAATGTCAATCCGATACGATGGGAATGCGTGATGTGTGAAGGATTTAGAATGTCAATCCGATACGATGGGAATGCGTGATGTGTGAAGGATTTAGAATGTCAATCCGATACGATGGGAATGCGTGATGTGTGAAGGATTTAGAATGTCAATCCGATACGATGGGAATGCGTGATGTGTAAAGGATTTAGAATGTCAATCCGATACGATGGGAATGCGTGATGTGTGAAGGATTTAGAATGTCAATCCGATACGATGGGAATGCGTGATGTGTGAACGATTTAGAATGTCAATCCGATACGATGGGAATGCGTGATGTGTGAAGGATTTAGAATGTCAATCCGATACGATGGGAATGCGTGATGTGTGAAGGATTTAGAATGTCAATCCGATACGATGGGAATGCGTGATGTGTGGAGGATTTAGAATGTCAATCCGATACTATGGGAAATGCGTGATGTGTGAAGGATTTAGAATGTCAATCCAATACGATGGGAATGCGTGATGTGTGAAGGATTTAGAATGTCAATCCGATACGATGGGAATGCGTGATGTGTGAAGGATTTAGAATGTCAATCCGATACTATGGGAATGCGTGATGTGTGAAGGAATTAGAATGTCAATCCGATACGATGGGAATGCGTGATGTGTGAAGGATTTAGGATGTCAATCCGATACGATGGGAATGCGTGATGTGTGAAGGAATTAGAATGTCAATCCGATACGATGGGAATGCGTGATGTGTGAAAGAATTAGAATGTCAATCCGATACGATGGGAATGCGTGATGTGTGAAGGATTTAGAATGTCAATCCGATACGATGGGAATGCGTGATGTGTGAAGGATTTAGAATGTCAATCCGATACGATGGGAATGCGTGATGTGTGAAGGATTTAGAATGTCAATCCGATACGATGGGAATGCATGACGTGTGAAGGATTTAGAATTGTCAATCCGATACTATGGGAATGCGTGACGTGTGAAGGATTTAGAATGTCAATCCGATACGATGGGAATGCGTGATGTGTGAACGATTTAGAATGTCAATCCGATACGATGGGAATGCGTGATGTGTGAAGGATTTAGAATGTCAATCCGATACGATGGGAATGCGTGATGTGTGAAGGATTTAGAATGTCAATCCGATACGATGGGAATGCGTGATGTGTGGAGGATTTAGGATGTCAATCCGATACGATGGGAATGCGTGATGTGTGAAGGATTTAGATGTCAATCCGATACGATGGGAATGCGTGATGTGTGAAGGATTTAGAATGTCAATCCGATACGATGGGAATGCGTGATGTGTGAAGGATTTAGAATGTCAATCCGATACGATGGGAATGCGTGATGTGTGGAGGATTTAGAATGTCAATCCGATACGATGGGAATGCGTGATGTGTGAAAGAATTAGAATGTCAATCCGATACGATGGGAATGCGTGATGTGTGAAGGATTTAGAATGTCAATCCGATACGATGGGAATGCGTGACGTGTGAAGGATTTAGAATTGTCAATCCGATACTATGGGAATGCGTGACGTGTGAAGGATTTAGAATGTCAATCCGATACGATGGGAATGCGTGATGTGTGAACGATTTAGAATGTCAATCCGATACGATGGGAATGCGTGATGTGTGAAGGATTTAGAATGTCAATCCGATACGATGGGAATGCGTGATGTGTGAAGGATTTAGAATGTCAATCCGATACGATGGGAATGCGTGATGTGTGAAGGATTTAGAATGTCAATCCGATACGATGGGAATGCGTGATGTGTGAAGGATTTAGGATGTCAATCCGATACGATGGGAATGCGTGATGTGTGAAGGATTTAGGATGTCAATCCGATACGATGGGAATGCGTGATGTGTGAAGGATTTAGAATGTCAATCCGATACGATGGGAATGCGTGATGTGTGAAGGATTTAGGATGTCAATCCGATACGATGGGAATGCGTGATGTGTGAAGGATTTAGGATGTCAATCCGATACGATGGGAATGCGTGATGTGTGAAGGATTTAGGATGTCAATCCGATACGATGGGAATGCGTGATGTGTGAAGGATTTAGAATGTCAATCCGATACGATGGGAATGCGTGATGTGTGAAGGATTTAGAATGTCAATCCGATACGATGGGAATGCGTGATGTGTGAAGGATTTAGAATGTCAATCCGATACGATGGGAATGCGTGATGTGTGGAGGATTTAGAATGTCAATCCGATACGATGGGAATGCGTGATGTGTGGAGGATTTAGAATGTCAATCCGATACGATGGGAATGCGTGATGTGTGAAAGATTTAGAATGTCAATCCGATACGATGGGAATGCGTGATGTGTGAAGGATTTAGAATGTCAATCCGATACGATGGGAATGCGTGATGTGTGAAAGAATTAGAATGTCAATCCGATACGATGGGAATGCGTGATGTGTGATGGATTTAGAATGTTAATCCGATACGATGGGAATGCGTGATGTGTGAAGGATTTAGAATGTCAATCCGATACGATGGGAATGCGTGATGTGTGAAGGATTTAGAATGTCAATCCGATACGATGGGAATGCGTGATGTGTGGAGGATTTAGAATGTCAATCCGATACGATGGGAATGCGTGATGTGTGAAAGAATTAGAATGTCAATCCGATACGATGGGAATGCGTGATGTGTGAAGGATTTAGGATGTCAATCCGATACGATGGGAATGCGTGATGTGTGAAAGAATTAGAATGTCAATCCGATACGATGGGAATGCGTGATGTGTGAAGGATTTAGAATGTTAATCCGATACGATGGGAATGCGTGATGTGTGAAGGATTTAGAATGTCAATCCGATACGATGGGAATGCGTGATGTGTGAAGGATTTAGAATGTCAATCCGATACGATGGGAATGCGTGACGTGTGAAGGAGTTAGAATTGTCAATCCGATACTATGGGAATGCGTGACGTGTGAAGGATTTAGAATGTCAATCCGATACGATGGGAATGCGTGATGTGTGAACGATTTAGAATGTCAATCCGATACGATGGGAATGCGTGATGTGTGAAGGATTTAGAATGTCAATCCGATACGATGGGAATGCGTGATGTGTGAAGGATTTAGCATGTCAATCCGATACGATGGAAATGCGTGATGTGTGAAGGATTTAGAATGTCAATCCGATACGATGGGAATGCGTGATGTGTGAAGGATTTAGAATGTCAATCCGATACTATGGGAATGCGTGATGTGTGAAGGATTTAGAATGTCAATCCGATACGATGGGAATGCGTGATGTGTGAAGGATTTAGAATGTCAATCCGATACGATGGGAATGCGTGATGTGTGAAGGATTTAGAATGTCAATCCGATACGATGGGAATGCGTGACGTGTGAACGATTTAGCATGTCAATCCGATACGATGGGAATGCGTGATGTGTGAAGGATTTAGAATGTCAATCCGATACGATGGGAATGCGTGATGTGTGAAGGATTTAGAATGTCAATCCGATACGATGGGAATGCGTGATGTGTGAAGGATTTAGAATGTCAATCCGATACGATGGGAATGCGTGATGTGTGAAGGATTTAGCATGTCAATCCGATACGATGGGAATGCGTGATGTGTGAACGATTTAGAATGTCAATCCGATACTATGGGAATGCGTGATGTGTGAAGGATTTAGAATGTCAATCCGATACGATGGGAATGCGTGATGTGTGAAGGATTTAGCATGTCAATCCGATACGATGGAAATGCGTGATGTGTGAAGGATTTAGAATGTCAATCCGATACGATGGGAATGCGTGATGTGTGAACGATTTAGAATGTCAATCCGATACGATGGGAATGCGTGATGTGTGAAGGAATGTCAATCCGATACGATGGGAATGCGTGATGTGTGAAGGATTTAGAATGTCAATCCGATACGATGGGAATGCGTGATGTGTGAAGGATTTAGGATGTCAATCCGATACGATGGGAATGCGTGATGTGTGAAGGATTTAGGATGTCAATCCGATACGATGGGAATGCGTGATGTGTGAAGGATTTAGAATGTCAATCCGATACGATGGGAATGCGTGATGTGTGAAGGATTTAGGATGTCAATCCGATACGATGGGAATGCGTGATGTGTGAAGGATTTAGGATGTCAATCCGATACGATGGGAATGCGTGATGTGTGAAGGATTTAGGATGTCAATCCGATACGATGGGAATGAGTGATGTGTGAAGGATTTAGAATGTCAATCCGATACGATGGGAATGCGTGATGTGTGAAGGATTTAGAATGTCAATCCGATACGATGGGAATGCGTGATGTGTGAAGGATTTAGAATGTCAATCCGATACGATGGGAATGCGTGATGTGTGGAGGATTTAGAATGTCAATCCGATACGATGGGAATGCGTGATGTGTGGAGGATTTAGAATGTCAATCCGATACGATGGGAATGCGTGATGTGTGAAAGAATTAGAATGTCAATCCGATACGATGGGAATGCGTGATGTGTGAAGGATTTAGAATGTTAATCCGATACGATGGGAATGCGTGATGTGTGAAGGATTTAGAATGTCAATCCGATACGATGGGAATGCGTGATGTGTGAAGGATTTAGAATGTCAATCCGATACGATGGGAATGCGTGACGTGTGAAGGAGTTAGAATTGTCAATCCGATACTATGGGAATGCGTGACGTGTGAAGGATTTAGAATGTCAATCCGATACGATGGGAATGCGTGATGTGTGAACGATTTAGAATGTCAATCCGATACGATGGGAATGCGTGATGTGTGAAGGATTTAGAATGTCAATCCGATACGATGGGAATGCGTGATGTGTGATGGATTTAGCATGTCAATCCGATACGATGGAAATGCGTGATGTGTGAAGGATTTAGAATGTCAATCCGATACGATGGGAATGCGTGATGTGTGAAGGATTTAGAATGTCAATCCGATACTATGGGAATGCGTGATGTGTGAAGGATTTAGAATGTCAATCCGATACGATGGGAATGCGTGATGTGTGAAGGATTTAGAATGTCAATCCGATACGATGGGAATGCGTGATGTGTGAAGGATTTAGAATGTCAATCCGATACGATGGGAATGCGTGATGTGTGAACGATTTAGCATGTCAATCCGATACGATGGGAATGCGTGATGTGTGAAGGATTTAGAATGTCAATCCGATACGATGGGAATGCGTGATGTGTGAAGGATTTAGAATGTCAATCCGATACGATGGGAATGCGTGATGTGTGAAGGATTTAGAATGTCAATCCGATACGATGGGAATGCGTGATGTGTGAAGGATTTAGCATGTCAATCCGATACGATGGGAATGCGTGATGTGTGAACGATTTAGAATGTCAATCCGATACTATGGGAATTCGTGATGTGTGAAGGATTTAGAATGTCAATCCGATACGATGGGAATGCGTGATGTGTGAAGGATTTAGAATGTCAATCCGATACGATGGGAATGCGTGATGTGTGAAGGATTTAGAATGTCAATCCGATACGATGGGAATGCGTGATGTGTGAACGATTTAGAATGTCAATCCGATACGATGGGAATGCGTGATGTGTGAACGATTTAGAATGTCAATCCGATACTATGGGAATGCGTGATGTGTGAACGATTTAGAATGTCAATCCGATACGATGGGAATGCGTGACGTGTGAAGGATTTAGAATGTCAATCCGATACGATGGGAATGCGTGATGTGTGAAGGATTTAGAATGTCAATCCGATACGATGGGAATGCGTGATGTGTGAAGGATTTAGAATGTCAATCCGATACGATGGGAATGCGTGATATGTGAAGGATATAGAATGTCAATCCGATACGATGGTAATGCGTGATGTGTGAAAGATTTCTGAAGCAAAGGTATATCTGTACTATTGACATCTTAGATGGACTAGGTTCCTTCTATTACATTTTTTTATATTTCATATTTTCTGATCTCCTAAAACTGTTCACAGCTCATTCTAAAGGCCTAAACGTGGTGAGGCACCGTCCGCAGAGGGTCATCCCAACGGGGATACACTGCCTGCCCTCCAGGACATCTATAGCAGCCGGTGTAACAGAAAGATCAAGGATATCATCAAGGACCTCAACCACCCGAGCCATGGCCTGTTCACCCCTCTACCATCTAGAAGGCGGAGACAGTACATGTGAATCAAAGCAGGGACCGAGGGACTGAAAATCTGCTTCTATCTCCAGGCCATCAGACTGTTAAATAGTCACCATTAGACGGCCACCACTCAGTACCCTGTCCTGACTCTTAGTCACTGTTACTAGTCGGCTACCACCCGGTACTCTACCCTGCACCATAAAGACTGCTGGCCTTTGTACATAGTCATTGAACACTGGTCACTTTAGTAATGTTTACATACTATTTTACCCACTTCATATGTACATACTGTATTCTAGTCATTGCTCATCCTATAGTGATATAGGATGATCCTTGACTGCAATACAGTATATACAGTTAAATTGACAGCAGTAGTTATATAGGTTGAGCAATGACTAGAATACAGAGTACATATGAAGTGGGTGGCAGTAGTTATATAGGTTGGGCAATGACTAGAATACAGTATATACATATGAAATGGATAGCAGTAGTTATATAGGTTGAGCAATGACTAGAATACAGTATACATATGAAGTGTGTAAAATAGTACGTATACAGTACCAGTCAAAAGTTTGGACACAGCTACTTTCGAAGGGTTTTTCTTAATTTTTACTATTTTCTACATTGTAGAATACTAGTGAAAAACTCAAAACTATTAAATAACACATATGGAATCATGTAGTAACCAAAAAAAGTGTTAAACAAATCAAAATACATTTTAGATTTTAGATTCTTCAAAGTAGCCACCCTTTGCCTTGATGACAGCTTGGCACACTCTTGGCATTCTCTCAACCAGCTTCACCTGGAATGCTTTTCCAACAGTCTTGAAGGAGTTCCCACTTGTGCTGAGCACTTGTTAGCTGCTTTTCCTTCACCCTACAGTCCAACTCATTCCAGAACATCTCAGTTGGGTTGAGGTCGGGTGATTGTGGAGGCCAGGTCATCTGATGCAGGCCTCCATCACTCTCCTTCTTGGTAAAATAGCCCTTACACAGCCTGGAGGTGTGTTGGGTCATTGTCCTGTTGAAAAACAAATAATAGTCCCACTAAGCCCAAACCAGACGGAATGGCATAAAGTGTTAACTGGAATTAAAAATGTACAACATATCAACAATTCTCTTTGGGCAGGTCTGGAGAATAAGGATAACCACACAACATTGTGAATGCAGATATTTCTGAAGCTGACAAAAACGTGTTGGTGTCTGACTTTCAGGAAATGACAGTTAAAGAGAAATATACTGAATTTAGACGACCAAAAGACCCAGTCACCATCTCTTCAAAATAACAGTAAATGTAGTCTAGTTTGTGATATTCTCTATGAAATGGGCTTTGAAATTATGTGTAATTTTAATGTAGTTAATGTGGTTAAAATTCATGAAAATGTTGAGGACGGTAAATTAAAGAAAATATATATTTTCATTATGTTTTTAACATTTTTATGTTACTTTTTAATAATACTTATATTAATGGTTGACAATACCTTAAAATTGATAGGTAGATGCAACAATGTCATTTCAGCCTGTGGTGCTTGGCCTTCATTTCCATTTGTAGTACTTTTGTATTGTTTTGTGCTGTGTTTTACTGTTTTGTTTTGTATTGTACTGTTGTGTATTGTTGTGTATTGTTGTGTAATGTGTATTGTTGTGTACTGTTTTGTACTGTTTTGTACTGTTTTGTATTGTTAGGTATTACTGCACTGTTGGAGCTAGAAACATAAGCATTTCGCTGCCCCTGCGATAACATCTACATGTGAACGCACATGTTTTTGTTGTTGATTTAATTTAGAAGAAGCCATTGTACTTGTGCGTCTTTGGCAGCCAGCCCGAGTCCTTTAATTAAGATTGGAGCCACTTATCCCTCGAGTGAATAATGATAACTGGTACCTGGAAGGAACAAATAGAGAACCTGTTCTGATGAAACATGGGTTCAAACATGGAGGACCTTTTACAACCCGCTCTCTCCCACTCTCTCTTCCCTAACTCATGACATCACCTCCATCTCACATTGGCCAATCAACGTGCGGCAAAAATATTTACACAGATTTAGGACGCGTAAAAAAAGCCAGTATAAAATATAAAACATTTTGCCTGAAAATGTACAAATATGCACAGACACACAGACTGTAGGATACTACCTACCCACACACATGCACTGACACACACATTCATTTACTGTCACGCCCTGACCTTAGAGATCCTTATTATTCTCTATGTTTGGTTAGGTCAGGGTGTGACTCGGGTGGGAAAATCTATGTTTTCTATTACTTTGTGTTTTTGGCTGTGTATGGTTCCCAATCAGAGGCAGCGTTGTCTCTGATTGGGGATCATATATAAGTTGTCATTTTTCCTTCTGGGTTTTGTGGGATCTTGTTTTCTGTCTAGTTTATTTGCCTTACAGAACAGTGCGCTTTAGTTTTTTGTCGTTGTTATTTTGCTTTTGGTGTCATCAATAAAGAGAACGATGTACGCCTACCCACGCTGCACCTTGGTCCGGTCATTCCACAAACGATAACCGTTACATTTACAGTAAACTTGTATTCCATGCTTTATCTTAATTGGTCAGCGGCATTAATATTGATGCCTGTGTGTTACGATGCCACCATGTATGAAGGGCTGGTAATCCTTAACCAGTAGCCTGTGTTACGATGCCACCGTGTATGAAGGGCTGGTAATCCTTAACCAGTAGCCTGTGTTACGATGCCACCATGTATGAAGGGCTGGTAATCCTTAACCAGTAGCTTGTGATACGATGCCACCGTGTATGAAGGGCTGGTAATCCTTAACCAGTAGCCTGTGTTACGATGCCACCATGTATGAAGGGCTGGTAATCCTTAACCAGTAGCCTGTGTTACGATGCCACCGTGTATGAAGGGCTGGTAATCCTTAACCAGTAGCCTGTGTTACGATGCCACCGTGTATGAAGGGCTGGTAATCCTTAACCAGTAGCCTGTGTTACGATGCCACCATGTATGAAGGGCTGGTAATCCTTAACCAGTAGCCTGTGTTACGATGCCACCATGTATGAAGGGCTGGTAATCCTTAACCAGTAGCCTGTGTTACGATGCCACCATGTATGAAGGGCTGGTAATCCTTAACCAGTAGCCTGTGTTACGATGCCACCATGTATGAAGGGCTGGTAATCCTTAACCAGTAGCTTGTGATACGATGCCACCGTGTATGAAGGGCTGGTAATCCTTAACCAGTAGCCTGTGTTACGATGCCACCATGTATGAAGGGCTGGTAATCCTTAACCAGTAGCCTGTGTTACGATGCCACCGTGTATGAAGGGCTGGTAATCCTTAACCAGTAGCCTGTGTTACGATGCCACCATGTATGAAGGGCTGGTAATCCTTAACCAGTAGCTTGTGATACGATGCCACCGTGTATGAAGGGCTGGTAATCCTTAACCAGTAGCCTGTGTTACGATGCCACCATGTATGAAGGGCTGGTAATCCTTAACCAGTAGCCTGTGTTACGATGCCACCGTGTATGAAGGGCTGGTAATCCTTAACCAGTAGCCTGTGTTACGATGCCACCGTGTATGAAGGGCTGGTAATCCTTAACCAGTAGCCTGTGTTACGATGCCACCGTGTATGAAGGGCTGGTAATCCTTAACCAGTAGCCTGTGCTTTTAGGTTGGACGTAAGAGACAAGCTACTAATAATGAGCAGCGATCAGCAGGCGGGTTGTGTATTTAGTCAGCTCTATCTAGCTCGTTACGGATGTCATACCCTGCCTTAGTTGTATTTACCTTCATGACATATCGGCTGCGTTTACACAGGTAGCCCATTCTGATATTTGGCCCAATTATAGGCAAAAGATCTGATCTGATTGGTCAGAAGTCCAATTATTGGCAAAAAAAGATCAGAATTGGGCTGTCTGTGTATATGCAGCCATTATGCAAATGCTCTCTCCCTATGTGCCAAATGCCCATCCCTTTGCCTAATGTATGGTAGTTTAGCTCATTGAATCCAGCTAGACCAAAGACAATCGTGCAGGTAGGCAGCTCCCTGGTCTTCATACCAGGACTTCCTGGTGTGCTGTGCTGTGTAAACAGTAGCGGATAACACTGCAGCCACAGCAGCACTGGTATAGTCCTCCTCACTACCCGCCATGTTGTTGTTTTGTAATATTACAGGGACTGGAGTAGAAAGCAAAACAGCTTTCAGCCTTTCAATGGTCAGTGTATCTGATTTGTGTGTTTAGTTAGCCCAGATAAGCACACAGATAAATAAGGAGCAGGGGGAGTTATGGGAACAGAAGGCCCTCTCTCTCTCTCTCTCTCTCTCTCTCTCTCTCTCTCTCTCTCTCTCTCTCTCTCTCTCTCTCTCTCTCTCTCTCTCTCTCTCTCTCTTCTCTCTCTCTCTCTCTCTCTCTCTCTCTCTCTCTCTCTCTCTCTCTCTCTCTCTCTCTCTCTCCCTCCTCTGTCTCTCTCTCTCTCTCTCTCTCTCTCTCTCTCTCTCTCTCTCTCTCTCTCTCTCTCTCTCTCTCTCTCTCTCTCTCTCTCTCTCTCTCTCTCTCTCTCTCTCTCTCTCTCTCTCTCCTCTCTCTCTCTCTCTCTCTCTCTCTCTCTCTCTCTCTCTCTCTCTCTCTCTCTCTCTCTCTCTCTCTCTCTCTCTCTCTCTCTCTCTCTCTCTCTCCCTCCTCTATCTCTCTCTCTCTCTCTCTCTCTCTCTCTCTCTCTCTCTCTCTCTCTCTCTCTCTCTCTCTCTCTCTCTCTCTCTCTCTCAGCTCAAAAGGCGGGCAGATGTCCTATTTCCATTTTCCATCCACAGTGTTTTAAATGATCCCGGAGCAGACTGCCAACTAGTTGAACCGTGCAACCTCGTCATTTTAAAATCCTTCAATCTGCCCGTTGTTCTGTTTACACTGGTTATGGATATCTAATACTACAAAGAACTTGGTTCATCCATACCATACTTTTGACACTACAGTGACAAATTGTGGGGAATGTGGAGGACAGATTACATCGCATGTCACTCAACACACTGTGGATAAAGACGGCATGTGGGAGAATACTCCTAATGATTACCATTACCTCTCGCCTTATCCACTATCCTCTCTCTATACCACTCTATCATCTCTATACCCCTCTATCCTCTGTATACCCCTATATCCTCTCTCTATACCCCTCTATCATCTCTATACCCCTCTATCCTCTGTATACCCCTATATCCTCTCTCTATAACCCTCTATCATCTCTATACCCCTCTATCCTCTGTATACCCCTATATCCTCTGTATACCCCTATATCCTCTCTCTATACCACTCTATCATCTCTATACCCCTCTATCATCTCTATACCCCTCTATCCTCTGTATATCCCTCTATCCTCTCTTTATACCCCTCTATCCTCTCTATACCCCTCTATCATCTCTATACCACTCTATCATCTCTCTATACCCCTCTATCATCTCTATACCTCTCGCTTTATCCACTATCCTCTCTCTATACCCCTCTATCATCTCTATACCCATCTATCATCACTCTATCCTCTCTACACCTCTCGCTTTATCCACTATCCTCTCTCTATACCCCTCTATCATCTCTATACCCCTCTATCATCACTCTATCCTCTCTATACCTCTCGCTTTATCCACTATCCTCTCTCTATACCCCTCTATCATCTCTATACCCCTCTATCATCTCTATACCTCTCGCTTTATCCACTATCCTCTCTCTATACCCCTCTATCATCTCTATACCCCTCTATCCTCTCTATACCCCTTTATCATCTCTATACCTCTCGCCTTATCCACTATCCTCTCTCTATACCCCTCTATCATCTCTATACCCCTATATCCTCGCTCTATACCCCTCTATCACCACTCTATCCTCTCTATACCCCTCTATCCTCTCTATACCCCTCTATCATCTCTATACCCCTCTATCATCTCTCTATACCACTCTATCATCACTCTATCCTCTCTATACCCCTCTATCATCTCTCTATACCACTCTATCATCACTCTATCCTCTCTCTATACCCCTCTATCATCTCTCTATACCACTCTATCATCACTCTATACTCTCTCTATACCCCTCTATCCTCTGTATACCCCTCTATCCTCTCTCTATACCCCTCTATCATCTCTATACCCCTCTATCATCTCTCTATACCACTCTATCATCTCTCTATACCCCTCTATCATCTCTCTATACCCCTATATCATCTCTATACCCCTATATCCTCTCTCTATACCCCTCTATCCTTTCTATACCCCTCCATCATCTCTATACCCCTCTATCCTCTCTCTATACCACTCTATCATCACTCTATCATCTCTCTATATCCCTCTATCCTCTCTATACCCCTATATCCTCTCTATACCACTCTATCATCACTCTATCCTCTCTATACGCCTCTATTATCTCTCTATACCCCTCTATCCTCTCTATACCCCTCTATCCTCTCTATACCCCTCTATCCTTTCTCTATACCTCTCTATCCTCTCTCTATACCACTCTATCATCTCTCTATACCACTCTATCATCACTCTATCCTCTCTATACCCCTCTATCATCTCTCTATACCACTCTATCATCACTCTATCCTCTCTATACCCCTCTATCATCTCTCTATACCACTCTATCAACACTCTATCCTCTCTATACCCCTCTATCATCTCTATACCTCTCGCTTTATCCACTATCCTCTCTCTATACCCCTCTATCATCTCTATACCCATCTATCATCACTCTATCCTCTCTACACCTCTCGCTTTATCCACTATCCTCTCTCTATACCCCTCTATCATCTCTATACCCATCTATCATCACTCTATCCTCTCTACACCTCTCGCTTTATCCACTATCCTCTCTCTATACCCCTCTATCATCTCTATACCCCTCTATCATCACTCTATCCTCTCTATACCTCTCGCTTTATCCACTATCCTCTCTCTATACCCCTCTATCATCTCTATACCCCTCTATCATCTCTATACCTCTCGCTTTATCCACTATCCTCTCTCTATACCCCTCTATCATCTCTATACCCCTCTATCCTCTCTATACCCCTTTATCATCTCTATACCTCTCGCCTTATCCACTATCCTCTCTCTATACCCCTCTATCATCTCTATACCCCTATATCCTCGCTCTATACCCCTCTATCACCACTCTATCCTCTCTATACCCCTCTATCCTCTCTATACCCCTCTATCATCTCTATACCCCTCTATCATCTCTCTATACCACTCTATCATCACTCTATCCTCTCTATACCCCTCTATCATCTCTCTATACCACTCTATCATCACTCTATCCTCTCTCTATACCCCTCTATCATCTCTCTATACCACTCTATCATCACTCTATACTCTCTCTATACCCCTCTATCCTCTGTATACCCCTCTATCCTCTCTCTATACCCCTCTATCATCTCTATACCCCTCTATCATCTCTCTATACCACTCTATCATCTCTCTATACCCCTCTATCATCTCTCTATACCCCTATATCATCTCTATACCCCTATATCCTCTCTCTATACCCCTCTATCCTTTCTATACCCCTCCATCATCTCTATACCCCTCTATCCTCTCTCTATACCACTCTATCATCACTCTATCATCTCTCTATATCCCTCTATCCTCTCTATACCCCTATATCCTCTCTATACCACTCTATCATCACTCTATCCTCTCTATACGCCTCTATTATCTCTCTATACCCCTCTATCCTCTCTATACCCCTCTATCCTCTCTATACCCCTCTATCCTTTCTCTATACCTCTCTATCCTCTCTCTATACCACTCTATCATCTCTCTATACCACTCTATCATCACTCTATCCTCTCTATACCCCTCTATCATCTCTCTATACCACTCTATCAACACTCTATCCTCTCTATACCCCTCTATCCTCTCTATACCCCTCTATCATCTCTCTATACCACTCTATCATCACTCTATCCTTTCTATACCTCTCTATCATCTCTCTATACCCCTCTATCCTCTCTATACCCCTCTATCCTCTCTATACCCCTCTATCCTCTCTATACCCCTCTATCCTCTCTATACCCCTCTATCATCTCTCTATACCTCTCTATCCTCTCTATACCCCTCTATCCTCTCTATACCCCTCTGTATCACTCTATCATCTCTATACCCCTCTATCATCTCTCTATACCCCTCTTTATCACTTTATCATCTCTATACCCCTCTATCCTCTCTATACCCCTCTATCATCTCTCTATACCCCTCTGTCCTCTCTATACCCCTCTGTACCCCTCTATCATCTCTATATCCCTCTATCATCTCTATACCCCTCTATCATCTCTATATCCCTCTATCATCTCTATACCCCTCTGTCCTCTCTATACCCCTCTGCATCACTCTATCATCTCTATACCCCTCTATCACCACTCTATTATCTCTATACCCCTCTATCCTCTCTATACCCCTCTATTATCTCTATACCCCTCTATCCTCTCTATACCCCTCTATCATCTCTATACCCCTCTATCCTCTCTATACCCCTCTATCCTCTCTATACCTCTCTAGCATCTCTATACCCATCTATCCTCTCTATACCCCTCTATTAGCTCTATACCCATCTATCCTCTCTATACCCCTCTATCATCTCTATACCCCTCTATCATCGCTATACCCCTCTATCATCTCTATACCACTCTATCATCTCTATACCTCTCTATCCTCTGTCTTTACCCCTCTGTATCCCTCTATACCCCTCTGTTTCACTCTATCATCTCTATACCCCTCTATCCTCTCTTTATACCCCTCTATCCTCTGTCTATACACCTCTATCCTCTCTCTATACCCCTCTATCATCTCTTTATACCCCTCTATCATCACTCTATACCCCTCTATACCCCTCTATCATCACTCTATACCCCTCTATCCTCTCTCTATACCCCTCTATCATCACTCTATACCCCTCTATCCTCCCTCTATACCCCTCTATCATCACTCTATACCCCTCTATCCTCTCTATACCCCTCTATCATCTCTATACCCCTCTATCCTCTCGCTATACCCCTCTATATTCTCTCTATACCCCTCTATATATCCCTCTACATATCCCTCTATAACTCTATATATCCCTCTATCCTCTCTATACCCTCTATATATCCTTTTATCCTCTCTATACCCCTCTATCCTCTCTATACCCCTCTATCCTCCCTCTATACCCCTCTATCATCATTCTATACCCCTCTATCCTCTATATATCCCTCTATCCTCTATATACCCCTCTATCCTCTATATACCCCTCTATATACCCCTCTATCATCTCTATACCCCTCTACCCTCCCTCTATACCCCTCTATCATCACTCTATACCCCTCTATCCTCTATATATCCCTCTATCCTCTATATACCCCTCTATCCTCTATATACCCCTCTATCCTCTATATTCCTCTATATACCCCTCTATCCTCTATATTCCTCTATATACCCCTCTATCCTCTATATTCCTCTATATACCCCTCTATCCTCTATATTCCTCTATATACCCCTCTATCCTCTATATTCCTCTCTATACCCCTCTATATATCCCTCTACATATCCCTCTATAACTCTATATATCCCTCTATCCTCTCTATACCCTCTATATATTCTTTTATCCTCTATATATCCCTCTCTCCTCTCTATACTCCTCTATATATCCCTCTATAACTCTATATATCCCTCTATCCTCTATATACCCCTCTATATATCCCTATATCCTCTCTATACTCCTCTATATACCCCTCTATCCTCTATATTCCTATATATACCCCTCTATCCTCTATATTCCTCTATATACCCCTCTATCCTCTATATTCCTCTCTATACCCCTCTATATATCCCTCTACATATCCCTCTATAACTCTATATATCCCTCTATCCTCTCTATACCCTCTATATATCCTTTTATCCTCTATATATCCCTCTCTCCTCTCTATACTCCTCTATATATCCCTCTATAACTCTATATACCCCTCTATCCTCTCTATACCCCTCTATATACCCCTCTATCCTCTATACCCCTCTATATACCCCTCTATCCTCTCTATACCCCTCTATATATCCCTCTATCCTCTCTATATTCCTCTATATACCCCTCTATCCTCTCTCTCTGGGTTGGTATCAGAGTAATGCTACAGGCCCTTGATGACACACTTCTGCTACCACAAGAGAGTCCTAACGAACATCCTTCTGCTTCCACAAGAGAGTCCTAACGAACATCCTTCTGCTTCCACAAGAGAATCCTAACGAACATCCTTCTGCTACCACAAGAGAGTCCTAACGAACATCCTTCTGCTACCACAAGAGAATCCTAACGAACATCCTTCTGCTTCCACAAGAGAATCCTAACGAACATCCCTCTGCTTCCACAAGATAATCCTAACGAACATCCCTCTGCTTCCACAAGAGAATCCTAACAAACATCCCTCTGCTTCCACAAGAGAATCCTAACGAACATCCTTCTGCTTCCACAAGAGAATCCTAACGAACATCCCTCTGCTTCCACAAGATAATCCTAACGAACATCCTTCTGCTTCCACAAGAGAATCCTAACGAACATCCTTCTGCTTCCACAAGAGAATCCTAACGAACATCCTTCTGCTTCCACAAGAGAATCCTAACGAACATCCTTCTGTATGGAGACATAATTTTCCAGGCATGGGGACAGCATCCTCCAAGCATCAAAGTTCATGACAATCAATGCACAATAACCATAATAACTATTGAGCTAAGATTCGAGAAAACATTTACAAACCTCAGATTTTAATGAAGGGTTACTGTGGATTTGTACCGTCGAAGACAGGACCTTTTTTTCCCCCAGTGCCTCAGTAAAAAAGAACAGGGAGTTAATTAAAATGTGAGACACCTCGCTGAATATCCTTAGCACTGTTTTAGAAACACGTACAAGACCCCCGGGTGAGAGAATGGGAGAAGGGGAAAGGGGGAGGAAAGGAAGTAGTGAGATAGAAAAACAGGGTGGGGGGGGGTGGGGGGGGGTAAACGCAACACTGTTTTGGCGTGTGACTCTAATGCCACTGACGGGAGCTGTAAATTGGTTTCAGGACTCGATTTCTCACCTTAATTAACAACGGTGAAAACTCCTCTTCTCCGCTTTCAACTTTTACACTCATCTTGCTCCTAGATAAACTAGCGAGATGAGCCCTTCTGTTAAACCTCTAGGTGTTAACTCTGAATGGGGAGGTGTTGTGAGTCAAACGACAAACGGCAAACCCTTCCAACTGAGCACAGACATCAGTTCAACATCTAGTTTTCATGGATTCAACGTGAAATCAACAACAAATGTCAAAAGGTTAAAAGGTTAAAAGATTTTTTGCAAATCCAATCAGTTTTCCACTTTGATTCATCACATACATTTGTTTTCCGGTTGAAATGGAAAGAAACATTGTTTCAACCAGTATTTGCCCAGTGGGCCGGTTCTAGTTGTTCCTTTGCCAGGCGGCAAGCCCTTGTCCGTCCCTAGTGCTCAGGGTGGATTATTTACCCAGTAGCCCTCCACACGCAGTATAAACAAACCATTAGCATGCCAGCTAGCAGGCAGTCATCGGTGACCTAGTTTTAGCCTAGCTAGCACTAAAGCTAATACATCATACATCTCATAGCTGCTCATGGCTGTGTGGTGGATTCCCTTTGTGTGCATTCATGGTTCTTTCACTGTGTTTTAATGTGAGGGATGGACATAAATGCCGGGGCCTGGATATAATAGATTCATCTGGAATATTCTGTCATTTTCATTTTATTTAAAGGTCAACCTTTATTTAAGCAAATACTGTATCAAGTCATTTGTTTTGCTTGTAATGCGTAGTAAAAAAATGATATTGTTCAGTAAATCGTAGACACATTACCTAAACGACAATCATTTCTAAAGATAAGCCTTTCCTAAGAATGGATCCCTAACGGTGTCACAGCTAGTGTTTCTGCTGAGTCCTGTTGGTTATTCTGCTTCCTCATAAAGTCTTCATCATAGTATTAACCTTTAATGGCACAAGGACATGTTGAGATCACTGTTATGGATAGAGTCATTAAGGAGATGACATCATCATCCCTGCATGATGATTATGAGGTCATTTCCCCTACAGCACAGTCAACCTTCTTGATAAACGCTGGACAAGTATGTGACACCACGGATAATTGAGGAAAAAGCCCATTTCCTGTTCAGAGTTGGAAAATGACAGGGGATGGATGTGGAAGAAAAACATTCAGTAATCTGAAGCTGGTTTACCCAAGTGATTGCAATGTTGATGGGGGGGGTGGAGATCGAGACAGGCAGAGGAATTGGAAATGGCTGCCTGGAGGTCGTTCTTTATTTTGTGTGAAATTTTGACGAAGCAAGTTGACGTTTCCTCTTTTATGGTGACTGCTAAGGAGGGAGAGGCTAATTGGTCCTCGTTTGGTCAGACCCGGTGTGGAAATGTGATGAGGGAAACTGTCACATCACACCTGCCCTTGTTTTGAGCCAAACGTGCCTTAAACCATAATTCTAATGTTTAGAATGTAATCCATCCACCCAGGTATGGACTGTGTCCATTCAAGGCCTGTGTGTGTGTTCATGTAGGCCTGTGTTATTTTTGTGTGTGTGTGTGTGTGTGTGTGTGTGTGTGTGTGTGTGTGTGTGTGTGTGTGTGTGTGTGTGTGTGTGTGTGTGTGTGTGTGTGTGTGTGTGTGTGTGTGTGTGTGTGTGTGTGTGTGTGTGTGTGTGTGTGTGTGTGTGTGTGCGTGTGTAATCGGCGGCTGTATTTTTACTGTCAGGGGAATGATTGGAGGAGGCATTTTTGAATTGCATGGTGGGTAGAATGGAAACATTCCGTTCCTGCTTGTTTGGTCTTGTCTTGTTTTCAGAGTAAAAAAAAGTAAATTGAGTGATTAAACTATTTAAACTTTTGACCCTAAGTATTATTTTTGGGAAGGTAGATGTAGAGGTAACTGTGTTCACGGCCAGATTGACAGGCAGACACACGTCTGAGTGAAATGGGGATTGGACTTGACGATTGTAGGTTCATGGAGACAGAGTGGAGGCAGTGTGTGTTTTGGGAAAGGTGTTCTGACATTAGAGATTCAGAACAGGGTCTCTCTGTATACACTCAGCGTACCGTTCATCCAAACTTTAACACTTTCAAACACACAACCCAGGCTTGATCAAATCAAATCATATTTTATTATTAGTCACAAGCGCCGAATACAACAAGTGTAGTAGACCTTACAGTTTAAAAAAAATATGGATAAGAACAAGAAATAAAAGTAACAAGTAATTAAAGAGCAGCAGTAAAATAAAAATTGCGAGAATATATACTGGGGGGGTACAGAGTTAATGTGCGGGGGCACCGGTTAGTTGAGGTAATATGTACAAGTAGGTAGAGTTATTAAAGTGACTATGCATAGATAATAACAGAGAGTAGCAGCGGTGTAATAGAGGGGGGGGGGGGGGGGGGCAAAGCAAATAGTCTTGGTAGCCATTTGATTAGATGTTCAGGAGTCTTATGGCTTGGGGGTAGAAGCTGTTTAGAAGCTTCTTGAACCTAGACTTGGCGCTCTGTTGCCGCTTGCCGTGCGATAGCAGAGAGAACAGTCATTGACTAGGGAGGCTGGAGTCTTTGATTATTTTTAGGGCCTTCCTCTGACAGTGCCTGGTATAGAGGTCCTGGATGGCAGGAAGCTTAGCCGCAGTGATGTACTGGGCCGTTTGCACTACCCTCTGTAGTGCCTTGAGTTTGGAGGTCAAGCAGTTGCCTTACCAGCAGTGATTTAATCAGTCAGAATGTTCTCGATGGTGCAGCTGTAGAACGCATGCCAAATCTTTTCAGTCTCTTGAGGGGGATTAGGTTTTGTCGTACCCTCTTCACGACTATCTTGGTGTGCTTGGACCATATTAGTTTGTTGCTGATGTGGACACCAAGGAACTTGAAGCTCTCAATCTGCTCCACTGCAGACCCATTAATGAGAATGGGGGTGTGCTCGGTCCTCTTTTTCCTGTAGTCTACAATCATCTCCTTTGTCTTGATCACGTTGAGGGAGAGGTTGTTGTCCTGGCACCACACTGCCAGGTCTCTGACCTCCTCCCTATAGGCTGTCTCGTTGTTGTCGGTGATCAGGGCTACCACTGTTGTGTCATTGGCAAACTTAATGATGGTGTTGGAGTCGTGCCTGGCCTTGCAGTCATGGGTGAACAGGGAGTACAGGAGGGGACTGAGCATGCACCCCTGAGGGGCCCCCTGTTGAGGATCAGCATGGCGGAAGTGTTGTTACCTACCCTTAATACCTGGGGGCAGCCCGTCAGGAAGTCCAGGATCCAGTTGCAGAGGTGTTTCGTCCCAGGGTCATTATCTTATTGATGAGCTTTGAGGGCACTATGGTGTTGAACGCTGAGCTGTTGTCAATGAAAAGCATTCTCACATAGGTGTTCCTATTGTCCAGGAGAGAAAGGGCAGTGTGGAGTGCAATAGAGATTGGATCATCTATCGATCTGTTGGGGCGGTAAGCAATTTGGAGTGGGTCTAAGGTTTCTGGGATAATGGTGTTGATGTGAGCCATGACCAGCCTTTCAAAGACCTTTATGGCTACAGAAGTGAGTGCTACGGGTCAGTAGTCAATTAGGCAGGTTACCTTAGTGTTCTTGGGCACAGGGACTATGGTGGTCTGCTTAAAACATGTTGGTGTTACAGACTCGGACAGGGAGAGGTTGAAAATGTCAGTGAAGACATTTGTCAGTTGGTCAGCGCATGCTCGCAGTACACGTCCTGGTAATCTGTCTGGCCCTGCGGCCTTGTGAATGTTGACCTGTTTAAAAGGTCTTACATCGGCTGCAGAGAGCATGATCACACAGTCTTTGGGAAACAGCTGGTGCTAGAATATATTTGTTGTTTTATTTGTTCACTCAGGTTCCCTTTATCTAATATTACATTTTGACCAGCCTTTCAAAGCACTTCATGGCTACATTTAGTCAGGTTACCTTAGTGTTCTTGGGCACAGGCACTATGGTGGTCTGCTTGAAACATGTTGGTATTACAGACTCGGTCAGGGAGAGGTTGTAAATGTCAGTGAAGACACTTTACTGACATCCTGTTAATCCGTCCTGTTAATCCGTCTGGCCCCGCTGCCTTGTGAATGTTGAACAGTTTAAAGGTCTTACTCACATTGGCTTGGGGGGGGCGTGATCACACAGTCTTCCGGAACCAGTCTGTGCTAGCAAAACAGTCCTGTAGCTTAGCATCTGCTTTATCTGAACACTTTTTTATTGATCTAGTTACTGGTGCTTCCTGCTTAAATGTTTTGCTTGTAAGCAGGAATCAGGAGGATAGAATTATGGTCAGATTTGCCAAATAGAGGGCGAGGGAGAGCTTTGTATGTGTCTCTGTGTGTGGAGTAAAGGTGGTCCAGAGTTTTTTTCCCTCTGGTCGCACAAGCTGATAGAAATTTGGTAAAACAGATTTCAGTTTCCCTTCATTGAAGTCCCCGGCTACTAGGAGCGCCACCTCTGGGTGAGCTTTTTCTTGTTTGCTTATGACGGAATACAGCTCATTCATTGCTGTCTTAGTGCCAGCCTCAGTCTGTGGTGGTATGTAAACAACTACAAACAATACAGATGAAAACTCTCTCGGTAGATAGTGTGGTCTACAGCTTATCATGAGATACTCTACCTCAGGCGAGCAATAGCGCGAGACTTCCTTAGATATCGTGCACCAGCTGTTATTTACAAAAGTACGTAGTCTGCGGCCCCTTGTCTTACCAGACGCCGCTGTTCTATCCTACCAGTGCTGCGTATAACCAGCCAGCTGTATGTTGATAGTGCCGTCGTTCAGCCACGACTCCGTGAAGCATAAGATATTACAGTTTTGAATGTCCCGTTGGTAGTTCAATATTCCGCGTAGGTCATATATTCTATTCTCCAAAGATTGCAATTTTGCTCGCAGAATGTAAGGAAGTGGGGATTTATTCGATCGCCTATGAATTCTCAGAAGGCAGAACGCCCTCTGGCCCCTTTTTCTCCACCTCCTCTTCACACAATTCACGGGGATCTAAGCCTGTTCCCGAGAAAGCAGTATATTGTATATTGTATAGTCCTGATGTCCAGAAGTTATTTTCGGTCATAAGAGACGTTAGCGGCAACATTATGTACAAAATAAGTTCAAAAATAAGTTACAAACAACGCAAATAAATGAACAAAAAAACACAATCGGTTGGAGACACGAGCGTTCTTCTCTGGCGCCATCCCATTCCATCTCTGAAAACATATAAAACACTAATATCTTATATATGTTCCTCTGACAGGGTAGTACCTGTCCATTGCCTCTGTACCCATACCCCCTGTATAAAGCCTCACTATCGTTATTTTGCTACTGCTATTTAATTATGTGTTACTTTTATTTTATTTTTATTTTGGGGGGTATTTTTCTTAACTGAATTGTTGGTTAAGGGCTTGTAAGTAAGTATTTCACCTGTTGTATTCGGAGCATGTTATAGTCAAATCAAATGTTATTTATCTCCCTTGCATTCCACGCACATGCATACACACACACACCCACACACCCACACACTTTCCACAAACACACACGCACACACTTTCCACAAACACACACGCACACACTTTCCACAAACACACACGCACACACTTTCCACAAACACAAAAACACACTTTGCTCCACATGTTCTCCACTCAGGGTCTGCGAGGAGGCTCTCCTTCACCCTCAGGCCTTTTTCACATTAACATTTGAATGGAAGGTCAAACATCAATTTTACTGAGGTTTTACTGAGTAGCACAGTAAAGCTATAACACCACGGACCTCCTGAAGCCAACACACTGTTCAGCATGAAGTGTTCACATCCATGTGAACACAGATGCGGATTCCACAACGCAGGAATTGTTCATGATTTTTATATGTAAACCTTGTGTTGGTGGGAGGAGTCATGGAAACCTTGTGTGGGTGGGAGGAGTCATGGAAACCTTGTGTGGGTGGGAGGAGTCATGGAAACCTTGTGTTGGTGGGAGGAGTCATGGAAACCTTGTGTTGGTGGGAGGAGTCATGGAAACCTTGTGTGGGAGGGAGGAGTCATGGAAACCTTGTGTTGGTGGGAGGAGTCATGGAAACCTTGTGTTGGTGGGAGGAGTCATGGAAACCTTGTGTTGGTGGGAGGAGTCATGGAAACCTTGTGTGGGAGGGAGGAGTCATGGAAACCTTGTGTTGGTGGGAGGAGTCATGGAAACCTTGTGTTGGTGGGAGGAGTCATGGAAACCTTGTGTGGGAGGGAGGAGTCATGGAAACCTTGTGTGGGAGGGAGGAGTCATGGAAACCTTGTGTGGGAGGGAGGAGTCATGGAAACCTTGTGTGGGAGGGAGGAGTCATGGAAACATTGTGTGGGTGGGAGGAGTCATGGAAACCTTGTGTGGGAGGGAGGAGTCATGGAAACCTTATGTGGGTGGGAGGAGTCATGGAAACCTTATGTGGGTGGGAGGAGTCATGGAAACCTTGTGTGGGTGGGAGGAGTCATGGAAACCTTGTGTGGGAGGGAGGAGTCATGGAAACCTTGTGTTGGAGGGAGGAGTCATGGAAAGAGGTTAAATGTTGTCTCAGAGATTGTAATTATGTCAATACCCTTGTACCCTCCTCTCATTTTGATTTCATTGGTTGGAACTACAAATTATTGTCCTTTGTCTTTCCATTCCCTCTTTATAATGAATAAAAGAGGGGAGAATAGAAGAGCCAATAGGAGAGGCCTGCTGTGCTCAGTAAGTGGAGAGCGAACACAGCTGACCTCTTTTAAACAAAATTGCACCCCGTTTTACCCAGAGGCCATTTCCTGCGCTCTACGGCGATTGCTCACCTTACACTCAGTCGTTCTCCATCTCTGTAAAGGACGGGCTAAAAACAGCCTTGACCAAGCCCTGCAGTTCTCACTAAAAGAGGGACCGGTTTTACAAGATGAGTAGGTGTCAGGATGCCTGAGTGCTGCTGCTATGAGGATGCCTGAGTGCTGCTGTTGTGAGGATGCCTGAGTGCTGCTGTTGTGAGGATGCCTGAGTGCTGCTGTTGTGAGGATGCCTGAGTGCTGCTGTTGTGAGGATGCCTGAATACCATTGTCATAAAATATAACAATTTAAATGGAATCATATGCTGGAGCAGTAAGACTGTTCAGAAATTGTCAGGAAATAATTTGGTGGCGCTGGGGAGTTTACAGGGTTGGTGGGTTGGGGAGAGCTGGTGGACAGTACCAGCCCCTGACCCATGGCTCCTGCCTCTGCCTGCCACGGGTTGTCACCCTGCCCAGTCCTACCCTGCCCTGGCCATCCCTGCCATGTGGTTAGAGGGTCTGGAAGTCTGGAGGGTCTAGAGGTGGTGGAGCCTGGCAGGCAGCTAAGATCAGAGACGCTCTGACTCCCATGTCTGGAGAGGCGACCTGAGCGTGATCCTCAATGGTGGCAGGACATTTCACTGTCTACAGATCAGCTGGCCACACAGTGGGTTGCGTCTGCAGCCAGATTCTACTGCAATACCGTCTCAAATCAAATTGACGACATATTCAATGTATTTGTTTTACAAATGAAAACTTCAAACTGAAAACAATCACCTTTTTACGATTAAGAAAACATATTGATGGAGTTTGTGAATAAAGCTTTCTACAGACACATGGTGACGATTAAAGGAAAAAATGTAATACTCCATAAAGAAGAAATAAGTTGTCACGACAACATGACAGCTGCTCATTCTGTTGTCAGCACACAGCCTGAAGGCCACTCTCTCACTGACCTTTGAACTCTTATTGGAACACAGATCTTATCTTAGGGATGGGCAGGTTAGGTAACAGTCACACACACACACACACACACACCGTTGCCCCAGGTGTGCCCACAGAGTTAATTAAATAAAAAGCATCTGCCCCATGAGTGGGCCTGACCTTTCACCTTTCAAATAACCATAAAGAGAAGAGACCCTGCAGGTCATCAGATCTCTGTCAGTTACTTCTCACTCTCTGTGACATTGTTTCTCAAACCTCTCCTTGAACTAACTTACCTGATTCATCTCGTCAAGCGATTGATGGTTAGTTGAATTACGTATACTACCTGTGTAGTTCAAATACATGGAATGGTTGGGGGTCCCCGAGGAGAGGTTTGAGAACCCTTTGCTCTATGAGGTATATTTTCTAATAATGAACAGATCTGACGGCCGGCCAAATTCTCACAACCTGATAGGATCTGTGACCTCCATCTTTGTTCCCCTCTCGTACATGTCATTGGTTTCACAACAACAACAGAGATACATTGTGACAGACACAAACAACAAAGACTAGGGTTTTGTTAGCCTGGGTTAAAGTGGAATAATAATGACTGAACTAACCTCGAATTCCAGCCAGAGACAGCTCTCTCACATTATGAAGAGTGTGATAGGAACATTATCATATTGTCAAAGCCTCACTGCTGTCAGGGTCACGCTAGGAGTCTGTTGTGCAGTCATAGCAGCAGGAGTCACAGAATATTCTCTCCACACGGCAGGCGGTACCGGAACCAAGTCTAGGTCCAAAAAGATCCTGAACAGCATCTACCCCCAAAGCCATAAGACTGATGAACAGTTAATCACATGGTTACCCAGACTATTTACATTTACCCGCTTTTTTTACACAGCTGCTACTGACTGTTTATTATCTATGCATAGTCTCTTTTTTATAAAAAAAAAATGTTTTTGCCTTTATTTAACCAGGTAGGCCAGTTGAGAACAAGTTCTCATTTACAACTGAGACCTGGCCAAGAAAAAGCAATGCAGTGCGACAAAAAAACAACAACACAGAGTTACACATGGGATAAACAAACGTACAGTCAATAACACAATAGAAAAATCTATGTACAGTGTGTGAAAAATCTTTACCTCTACCTACATGTACAGATTACCTCAATTACCTGGAATAACCTGTATCCCCGCACATTGACTCTGTACCGGTACCCCCTGTATATAGTCTCCACATTGACTCTGTACCGGTACCCCCTGTATATAGCCTCCACATTGACTCTGTACCAGTACCCCCTGTATATAGCCTCCACATTGACTCTGTACCAGTACCCCCTGTATATAGCCTCCACATTGACTCTGTACCGGTACCCCCTGTATATAGTCTCCACATTGACTCTGTTCCGGTACCCCCTGTATATAGCCTCCAAATTGACTCTGTACCGGTACCCCCTGTATATAGCCTCCAAATTGACTCTGTACCGTAATACCCTGTATATAGCCTCCACATTGACTCTGTACCGGTACCCCCTGTATATAGTCTCCACATTGACTCTGTACCGGTACCCCCTGTATATAGCCTCCACATTGACTCTGTACCGGTACCCCCTGTATATAGTCTCCACATTGACTCTGTACCGGTACCCCCTGTATATAGCCTCCACATTGACTCTGTACCGGTACCCCCTGTATATAGCCTCCACATTGACTCTGTACCGGTACCCCCTGTATATAGTCTCCACATTGACTCTGTACCGGTACCCCCTGTATATAGCCTCCACATTGACTCTGTACCGGTACCCCCTGTATATAGTCTCCACATTGACTCTGTACTGGTACCCCCTGTATATAGCCTCCACATTGACTCTGTACCAGTACCAGTACCCCCTGTATATAGCCTCCAGATTGACTCTGTACCAGTACCCCCTGTATATAGCCTCCACATTGACTCTGTACCGTAACACCCTGTATATAGCCTCCACATTGACTCTGTACCGGTACCCCCTGTATATAGCCTCCACATTGACTCTGTACCGTAACACCCTGTATATAGCCTCCACATTGACTCTGTACCGGTACCCCCTGTATATAGTCTCCACATTGACTCTGTTCCGGTACCCCCTGTATATAGCCTCCACATTGACTCTGTACCGGTACCCCCTGTATATAGCCTCCAAATTGACTCTGTACCGTAATACCCTGTATATAGCCTCCACATTGACTCTGTACCGGTACCCCCTGTATATAGTCTCCACATTGACTCTGTACCGGTACCTCCTGTATATAGCCTCCACATTGACTCTGTACCATAATACCCTGTATATAGCCTCCACATTGACTCTGTACCAGTACCCCCTGTATATAGCCTCCACATTGACTCTGTACCAGTACCCCCTGTATATAGCCTCCACATTGACTCTGTACCGTAATACCCTGTATATAGCCTCCACATTGACTCTGTACCAGTACCCCCTGTATATAGCCTCCACATTGACTCTGTACTGGTACCCCCTGTATATAGCCTCCACATTGACTATGTACCGTAATACCCTGTATACAGTCTCCACATTGACTCTGTACCGTAATACCCTGTATATAGCCTCCACATTGACTCTGTACCGTAATACCCTGTATATAGCCTCCACATTGACTCTGTACCGCTACCCCCTGTATATAGTCTCCACATTGACTCTGTACCGTAATACCCTGTATATAGCCTCCACATTGACTCTGTACTGGTACCCCCTGTATATAGCCTCCACATTGACTCTGTACCGGTACCCCCTGTATAAAGCCTCCACATTGACTCTGTACCGGTACCCCCTGTATATAGCCTCCACATTGACTCTGTACCAGTACCCCCTGTATATAGCCTCCACATTGACTCTGTACCGTAATACCCTGTATATAGCCTCCACATTGACTCTGTACCAGTACCCCCTGTATATAGCCTCCACATTGACTCTGTACCGTAATACCCTGTATATAGCCTCCACATTGACTCTGTACCAGTACCCCCTGTATATAGCCTCCACATTGACTCTGTACTGGTACCCCCTGTATATAGCCTCCACATTGACTATGTACCGTAATACCCTGTATACAGTCTCCACATTGACTCTGTACCGTAATACCCTGTATATAGCCTCCACATTGACTCTGTACCGTAATACCCTGTATATAGCCTCCACATTGTCTCTGTACCGTAATACCCTGTATATAGTCTCCACGTTGACTCTGTACCAGCACCCCCTGTATATAGCCTCCACATTGACTCTGTACCGTAATACCCTGTATATAGCTTCCACATTGACTCTGTACCGCAACACCCTGTATATAACCTCGTTATCGTTATTTTATTGTGTTACTTTAAAAAAAATACTTTAGTTAATTTAGCGAATATTTTCTTACTCTGCATTGTTGGTTAATGGCTTGTAAAGGAAGCTCTTCACGGTTAGGTCTACACCTGTTGTACTCGGCGCTTGTGACAAATAAACATTTATTTTATTTTGGAAGATGTTTTGTGTTGGGGGTGCTGGGGAGGGGGGGGGGGGGTGGTTTCCCATTGGTTCTGGGAATGAAGGCATACATTTCCCGACGTTATTTATTTATTTATCCTTTATTTATCATTTGTCCTAACAGGACGTTGAAACATAATATATTTTTTTAAGTTCTGAGGAAGTGAACATTTTGCCTGTATTGTAAATGTTTATGTTGCAGGGAGGTTATGAGAATGTTTTTCAATGGTTCACTAAGAATTTATTCTGGGAAGATTTACTCAAGTTCTGAGAACAAAAAAAGATAAGTTATTTTAAGGTAAATACATTCTGAGAACATGTTTCAATAAGAATATTAATAACACTGCTAGCTTAGGTTAGCTGTTTTCACCTCCAAACAAAGATGGGTCACAGACATTTTTTTTATTATTTTTTATTTCACCTTTATTTAACCAGGTAGGCAAGTTGAGAACAAGTTCTCATTTACAATTGCGACCTGGCCAACATAAAGCTAAGCAGTTTGACACATACAACAACACAGAGTTACACATGGAGTAAAACAAACATACAGTCAATAATACAGTAGAAAAATATGTCTATATACAATGTGAGCAAATGAGGTGAGATAAGGGAGGTGAAGGCAAAAAAATAAAGGCCATGGTGGCGAAGTAAATACAATATAGCAAGTAAAACACTGGAATGGTTGATTTGCAGTGGAAGAATGTGCAAAGTAGAGATAGAAATAATGGGGTGCAAAGGACCAAAATAAAATATAAAATACACTAGGGGAAGAGGTAGTTGTTTGGGCTAAATTATAGATTGGCTATGTACAGGTGCAGTAATCTGTGAGCTGCTCTGACAGCTGGTGCTTAAAGCTAGTGAGGGAGATAAGTGTTTCCAGTTTCAGAGATTTTTGTAGTTCGTTCCAGTCATTGGCAGCAGAGAACTGGAAGGAGAGGCGGCCAAAGGAGGAATTGGTTTTGGGGGTGACCAGAGAGATATACCTGCTGGAGCGCGTGCTACAGATGGGTGCTGCTATGGTGACCAGCGAGCTGAGATAAGGGGGGACTTTACCTAGCAGGGTCTTGTAGATGACCTGGAGTGGGTTTGGCGACGAGTATGAAGCGAGGGCCAGCCAACGAGAGCGTAATTTAATTTAACATGAATTTGTAACATGAGAATTAGCTTTATCATTAATCATGTAAACACATTTATTATTTTATAGTAGCATGGCATCAGTGAGATTCAAATCTGTGACCTTCTTCTCTACAGGAGTAAATACAACATTTTGGAAACATTATTTACATTTATCAGGGGGTGCTGCAGCACCTACTTCCTGCTTCAGTGCCCCTACTTCCTGCTTCAGTGCCCCTAGTTCCTGCTTCAGTGCCCCTACTTCCTGCTTCAGTGCCCCTACTTCCTGCTTCAGTGCCCCTAGTTCCTGCTTCAGTGCCCCTACTTCCTGCTTCAGTGCCCCTACTTCCCGCTTCAGTGCCCCTACTTCCTGCTTCAGTGCCCCTACTTCCTGCTTCAGTGCCCCTAGTTCCTGCTTCAGTGCCCTTACTTCCTGCTTCAGTGCCCCTACTTCCTGCTTCAGTGCCCCTACTTCCTGCTTCAGTGCCCCTACTTCCTGCGGCTATGTGTGCAGTAACAGATGTTGTAACTCTGACATGTCGGGACTAGTTTCCTTCATTACATTATTCTGAGATTGCCTCTCTCAGATCAGACCAAACTGAAATACAGCAGTTCTGGAGAAATGTAATTATTTAGTCCCTGGGCAGGCAGTACATTTATAGCTTCAAACAAGTTTTCTTTCAAGTCAGCTATTTGGATTGTTGATTAGATAAGGTTAATGAGGAGGGCTATCATTTGAAGAGAGTCATTTCAGTCATTCTTTCCCTATGGTTCCTATTTAAATCATTGTGAAAAGCAATACTGTTTTCGTACGGTCAGACTGGTCCAAACAAAATCAACAAGGGCTGATTCCTAATATGACATCCATGCAGATTTTAGGGTTGTGGTTTGTATATTTTAGGGTTGGGGTTTGTACATTTTAGGGTTGGGGTTTGTACATTTTAGGGTTGGGGTTTGTACATTTTAGGGTTAGGGTTTGTACATTTTAGGGTTGGGGTTTGTACATTTTAGGGTTGGGGTTTGTACATTTTAGGGTTGGGTTTTGTATATTTTAGGGTTGGGGTTTGTACATTTTAGGTTTGGGGTTTGTACATTTTAGGGTTGGGGTTTGTATATTTTAGGGTTGGGGTTTGTACATTTTAGGGTTGGGGTTTGTACATTTTAGGTTTGGGGTTTGTACATTTTCGGGTTGTGGTTTGTATATTTTAGTGTTGGTGTTTGTACATTTTAGGTTTGGGGTTAGGGTTATCAATTTTAGGGTTGGGTTTAGGGTAGGTGAATTTTAGGGTTGGGGTTAGGGTTAGTGAATTGTAGGGTTTGGGTTAGGGATAGTGAATTGTGGGGTTGGGATTAGGGTTAGTGAATTTTAGGGTTAGGGTTAGTGAATTTTTGGGTTGGGGATAGGGCTAGTGAATTTTAGAGTTAGTGAGTTACACAGTAATTTTTCAAGTTAGGATTCAGAGAAAAGTGTCCATAGTAATTCACAATTGGCTGATGATGGACTTGTAGTTTACTTTGCATTTTAGAAACTGTTCTCTGAAAGCTTTCTGTTGGTACTAACCTACTGTAGAACAAAGTGCTTACATTAACCCACTTCTCGTGAATGGCAGAAAATATAATTTCTCTAATTCCCATCTGCACGTGTCATTTCTACCTTCTTGATTGGGGTATTCAACCCTTACCCTACAAGGTCCAGAGTCTGCTGCTTTTCTGTTCTACCTGATATTTAACTGCACCCACCAGTTTTAAATCAGTCCCTGATTAGAGGGGAAGCATGAAGAAAATGCAGTGGAGCCGGCTTCGAGGTCCAGAGTTGAGTTTGATGGTGCCCGAGGTAGACGATTCAGTCGCCATATGTTTCTAACGGCCACATTAACGTCTATGATTCATTATCTTACGTCCACCATTTTACATGGGAAGTAGAGACACACGTAGTCATGTAAATATTGTGTTGTAAATCGGTTCAGAAGTTTAATCCTAGGATCTGCATCATTCAGCGAGCAATATGGAAAAGAATCCACACTGACAGATGGGAAGATCATAAAGCACTGATTGGATGCTGAGTTACAAATTACTCGGCAACAAGCTTCGAGACCATAGCAACACTCTTGTTAACCATGAACTCTCTCAACCAAACCCCAACCGAAAGCTGAAGAAGTCCCGCCTTCCATCACGATCCAACCAATTAAATCAACAGAGACGCATGCTTTAATTGGTTATGGAAAAAAACGGTATTAACGATTACAATAAAAACGTTTTTTTTTTAAATGTATGTGTGAGCAGCACGGTGTTGTTTTTGTGTTCAATCCAACTCTTGGTTCTTTCTTTTCATGAAAAGTCAAAATTCGTAGAAATTTTCTTCCTAAAATGAAGTTTCAATGATATATTTTCCTATTTTATCTTGTTCATTTGGGGATGACAGGGTTAAAATGTGATCTTGGATCAGACAACTGTGCAGCTGTGATAACAAGGCAGTTTAAAATGGCTGCTTCCTGTTCTAATGCTCCTCTATACAAGCCCTTATCCCAATCAGTTTCCCTGTGTTGACTTGTGTTGCGTTGTGTACTGATACCTAGCGTGGGCTGTGTTTCTCTGAGGCGCTGCTGCTCGTTGAGTCCATGTTGGGGTTTCAACGCCCCCATGATAAAGTCTCACTTCCTATAAACAAATTCCAATCTATCTGCTAAGAGTTTATCCAATAGGAAGTGATTCTACTCTGTTTATTTCATGATATTTCTAAATCAACCATGCCTGGATGTTTCAACCCAGTCCACTCCAGATTCTCCTCCTCAACCCCTCCTTCTTAATTCTTGTCATTGTATGTATCATCTAACCCTATCCTCAAAAGTCTCTGTCATTCTTTGCTTTAGTGAGACACTGTAAAAGAGCTGATGAGTAATGGCCATACAGTATATGTTTTAAGCTGATCATAGTTCCTGGAAGACCAGTGGGAGTGAGATAAGATTTCACACCCTCTTAATCACCATGGTCTGGTCTGCATTCTTATCAAGACTTCTAGACTGGGTCCACTTTGTGGTAGCGCTCAGCTGGGAGGGGACCATCTACGGAATGCTTGTAAATGCGTTAGAGAGAAATAATGAGTGTGCTCTCTCTCTGGGCTGGATGGCTAGCTAGATAGATAGGTATCTAGCTAGCAAACATAGCTGCACACAATAATACCATTGTCTATATCAGCATGTGAAGTAGCTGTCAAATCACCTAAACACACTGCATATCTGCATTTGTGAGGTGGCATGTACAGGCTGGCTAGTAGGATGGGATGTGTACTGTAGTATTATCTGAAATAAGGAGGCACAACAACGAGGTTCTAGCTTCAGCATGTTTACTAGCCTAGTCTGCGCATGTCAAACATAGGTACGGATACCCACAAGGGCCATCCTACTACATCTCCACCTCTCCAAGGAACAAGAATGCACCATTCATTACCAGTGACGCATGACTGAAATGCAATTTGGAAACCAGTATTATTCTCTTAAACATGATCCTTCACATCCTGAACCAGAAGTATTCTCTTTAACATGCTACTTCACATCCTGAACCAGAATTATTCTCTTTAACATGCTACTTCACATCCGGAACCAGAATTATTCTCTTTAACATGATCCTTCACATCCTGAAACAGAATTATTCTCTTTAACATGCTACTTCACATCCGGAACCAGAATTATTCTCTTTAACATGATCCTTCACATTCGGAACCAGAATTATTCTCTTTAACATGATCCTTCACATCCTGAACCAGAATTATTCTCTTTAACATGCTACTTCACATCCTAAACCAGAATTATTCTCTTTAACATGATCCTTCACATCCTGAAACAGAATTATTCTGTTAAAAAAAGCCCCTTGCTTTTGAATTTTATTTAATAACGACATGCCACTGACTTTGAGGAAAGCCAGTGTGTCTATGTTTGCGGATGACTCAACACTATCTACATCAGCTACTACAGCGACTGAAATGACTGCAACACTCAACAAAGAGCTGCAGTTAGTTTCAGAGTGGGTGGCAAGGAATAAGTTAGCCCTGAATACTTATAAAACTAAAAGCATTGTATTTGGAACAAAACACGCACTAAACCCTAAACCTCAACTAAATTGTGTAATAAATAATGTGGAAATTGAGCAAGTTGAGATGACTAAACTGCTTGGAGTAACACTAGATTGTAAACTGTCATGGTCAAAACATATTGATGCAGTAGTAGCTAAGATGGGGAGAAGTCTGTCTATAATGAAGCGATTCTCTGCCTTCTTAACAACACTATCAACAAGGCAGGTCCTACAGGCCCTAGTTTCTACCTTCTTAACAACACTGTCAACAAGGCAGGTCCTACAGGCCCTAGTTCCTACCTTCTTACCAAAACAACACTGTCAACAAGGCAGGTACTACAGGCCCTAGTTTCTACCTTCTTAACAACACTATCAACAAGGCAGGTCCTACAGGCCCTAGTTTCTACCTTCTTAACAACACTGTCAACAAGGCAGGTCCTAGAGGCCCTAGTTTCTACCTTCTTAACAACACTGTCAACAAGGCAGGTCCTACAGGCCCTAGTTTCTACCTTCTTAACAACACTGTCAACAAGGCAGGTCCTACAGGCCCTAGTTCCTACCTTCTTACCAAAACAACACTGTCAACAAGGCAGGTCCTACAGGCCCTAGTTTCTACCTTCTTAACAACACTATCAACAAGGCAGGTCCTACAGGCCCTAGTTTCTACCTTCTTAACAACACTGTCAACAAGGCAGGTCCTAGAGGCCCTAGTTTCTACCTTCTTAACAACACTGTCAACAAGGCAGGTCCTACAGGCCCTAGTTTCTACCTTCTTAACAACACTGTCAACACGGCAGGTCCTACAGGCCCTAGTTTTGTCGCACCTTGTCTACTGTTCAGCTGTGTGGTCAGGTGTTTCAAAAAAGGACTTAGGAAAATTGCAATTGTCTCAGAACAGGGCAGCACGGCTGGCCCTTGGATGTACAGAGAGTTAATATTAATAATATGCATGTCAATCTCTCCTGGCTGAAAGTGGAGGAGAGATTGACTTCATCACTACTTTTATTTATGAGACATGTTGAATGCACCGAGCTGTCTGTCTAAACTATTGGCACTCAGCTCGGACACCCATGTATACCCCACAAGACATGCCACAAGTGGTCCCTTCACAGTCCCCAAGTCCAGAACAGACTATGGGAGGCACACAGTACTGCATAGAGCCATGACTACATGGACCTCTATTCCACATCAAGTAACTGACGCAAGCAGTAAAATTAGATTTAAAAAAACGAATTAAAAAACACCTTGTGGAACAGCGGGGACTGTGAAGCAACACAAACATTAGCACATACACATGCATGCATACACACACACTATACATACACATGGATTTAGTACTGTAGATATGTGGTAGTGGTGGAGTAGGGGACTGAGGACACACAGTGTGTTGTGAAATCTGTGAATGTGTTGTAATGTTTAAAAAAAAAAAAGAACTGCCTTCATTTTTCTGGACCCCATGGACAGTAGCTGCTGCTTTTCCAATTGCTTGGATACAATACACATAAAGCTAAGATCATTTGTTCATTGAACTAAAATCGCCTGTTCAAAATAACACAACATAACATCAAAGTATTACCATTTCAAAATGCAATTCACACATTACATCTGAAATGACTGTCTATTCATTTCACTACAATGATCTAACTATCAATTGATACAACTGCTCAAAATGATAAGTAACTGTTGCATTACTCTTAATGCATAGTTTTATGGAAACTGACAAACAATATTCCATGTTTAGTTCATGAAAGTTTCAGGATAACGAGATCCATTGACCCCAATTACCGTGGAACATATTATCTATGTAATATTTCATCATCATTCTTTATCAGACATGTGTATTGTTGCTTCCAGCCTACAGACAGAAACTAAAACAAGAAGCTCCCGCGCTCATTTCTGTTCAATGCTGGTCTGACCAATCTGAGTCCACGCTTTAAGATCACGTGGATTGGGATATGTTCCGCGTCCAACAACAACATTGACGAATACGCTGATTCGGTGAGCGAGTTTATTAGAAAGTGCATTGGCGATGTCATTCCCACAACAACTATTAAAACATTCCCAAACCAGAAACTGTGGATTGATGGCAGCATTCGCGTGAAACTGAAAGCGCGAACCACTGCTTTTAACCAGGGCAAGGTGACCGGAAACATGACCGAATATAAACAGTGTAGCTATTCCCTCCGCAAGGCAATCAAACAAGCTAAGCGTCAGTATAGAGACAAAGTAGAGTTGCAATTCAACGGCTCAGACACAAGAGGTATGTGGCAGGGTCTACAGTCAATCACGGATTACAAAAAGAAAACCAGCCCCGTCGTGGACCAGGATGTCTTGCTCCCAGACAGACTAAATAACTTCTTTGCTCGCTTTGAGGACAATACGGTGCCACTGACACGGCCCGCTACCAAAACCTGCAGACTCTCCTTCACTGCAGCCGACGTGAGTAAAACATTTAAACGTGTTAATCCTCGCAAGGCTGCAGTCCCAGACGGCATCCCCAGCCGCGTCCTCAGAGCATGCGCAGACCAGCTGGCTGGTGTGTTTACGGACATATTCAATCAATCCTTATCCCAGTCTGCTGTTCCCACATGCTTCAAGAGGGCCACCATTGTTCCTGTTCCCAAGAAAGCTAAGGTAACTGAGCTAAACAACTACCGCCCCGTAGGACTCACTTCCGTCATCATGAAGTGCGTTGAGAGACTAGTCAAGGACCATATCACCTCCACCCTACCTGACACCCTAGACCCACTCCAATTTGCTTACCGCCCCAATAGATCCACAGACGACGCAATCGCAACCACACTGCACACTGCCCTAACCCATCTGGACAAGAGGAATACCTATGTGAGAATGCTGTTCATCGATTACAGCTCAGCATTTAACACAATAGTACCCTCCAAACTCGTCATCAAGCTCGAGACCCTGGGTCTCAACCCCGCCCTGTGCAACTGGGTACTGGACTTCCTGATGGGCCGCCCCCAGGTGGTGATGGTAGGTAACAACATCTCCACCCCGCTGATCCTCAACACTGGGGCCCCACAAGGGTGCGTTCTGAGCCCTCTCCTGTACTCCCTGTTCACCCACGACTGCGTGGCCATGCACGCCTCCAACTCAATCATCAAGTTTGCGGACGAAACTACAGTGGTAGGCTTGATTACCAACAACGACGAGACGGCCTACAGGGAGGAGGTGAGGGCCCTCGGAGTGTGGTGTCAGGAAAATAACCTCACACTCAACGTCAACAAAACAAAGGAGATGATTGTGGACTTCAGGAAACAGCAGAGGGAGCACCCCCCTATCCACATCGACGGAACAGTAGTGGAGAAGGTAGTAAGTTTTAAGTTCCTCGGCGTACACATCACGGACAAACTGAATTGGTCCACCCACACAGACAGCGTTGTGAAGAAGGCGCAGCAGCGCCTCTTCAACCTCAGGAGGCTGAAGAAATTTGGCTTGTCACCAAAAGCACTCACAAACTTCTACAGATGCACAATCGAGAGCATCCTGTCGGACTGTATCACCGCCTGGTACGACAACCGCTCCGCCCACAACCGTAAGGCTCTCCAGAGGGTAGTGAGGTCTGCACAACGCATCACTGGGGGCAAACTACCTGCCCTCCAGGACACCTACACCACCCGATGTCACAGGAAGGCCATAAAGATCATCAAGGACAACAACCACCCGGGCCACTGCCTGTTCACCCCGCTATCATCCAGAAGGCGAGGTCAGTACAGGTGCATCAAAGCAGGGACCGAGAGACTGAAAAACAGCTTCTATCTCAAGGCCATCAGACTGTTAAACAGCCACCACTAACATCGAGTGGCTGCTGCCAACATACTGACTCAACTCCAGCTCACTTTAATAATGGAATTGATGGAAATTGATCAAAAATGTATCACTAGCCACTTTAAACAATACCACTTAATATAATGTATATGTATATACTGTACTCTATATCATCTACTGCATCTTACCATCTTTATGTAATACATGTATCACTAGCCACTTTAACTATGCCACTTTTATGTTTACATACCCTACATTACTCATCTCATATGTATATACTGTACTCGATACCATCTACTGCATCTTGCCTATGCCGTTCTGTACCATCACTCATTCATATATCTTTATGTACATATTCTTTATCCCTTTACACTTGTGTGTATAAGGTAGTAGTTGTGGAATTGTTAGGTTAGATTACTCGTTGGTTATTACTGCATTGTCGGAACTAGAAGCACAAGCATTTCGCTACACTCGCATTAACATCTGCTAACCATGTCTATGTGACCAATAAAATTTGATTTGATTTGACACTGTTTCTATGGTCCCATGTACCACTTTTCCAGACCATGTTTTCAGATTTGACATTACTCACTGGCCACATCTTTAGGTACACCTACATAGTACTGGGTAAGACCCCCTTTTGCCTCCACAACAGCCTGAATTATTCACGGTGTTGTACATTAAGAGATGCTCTTCTGCACACTGTTTTAAACAGCTGTTATTTGAGCATTTGTGGCCTTTCTGTTATCTTGAATGAGTCTGGACATTCTCCTCTGACCTCTCTCATTAACAAGGTATGTTTGCCCAAAGAACTGCCGCTCACTGAATGTGTTTTGTTTATCCTACCATTCTCTGTAAACTCTAGAAACTGTAGTGCGTAAAAATCCCAGGAAGGCAGCTGTTTCTGAGATGCTGGAATCACCATGTGTGGCATCAACAATCATACCATGGTCAAAGTTGCTTAGATTACTCATCTTGCTTGTTCTAATGTTTAGTTGAACAACATCTAAAGCTCTCTACTCTATATACTCTATATATTGAGTTGCATGCAGCCACATGATTCGCAGTTCTAATGTAACCTTCCTTGATGAGCTAAATTAGGTCTGTAGAGCAGATGGCATGACCTATGTCATTGTGTGGGATAATGTCAGGTTCCACCATGCTCAAATGGTGCAAGCATGGTTTCAGGCCCAACCACATTTTACCACCCTGTACTTACTCCCATACTCTCCTTTCCTTAACCCGATTGAGGATGGAGGTGGAAGGTATATGATAGGCGCCCTCACGAACAAGCCGCCCTTCTCCAGGCCATGGATGACGCATGCAATGACATCACGGCAGACCAGTGTCAGGCCTGGATTCGGCCGAAGATTCTTCCCAAGATGTTTGGCTAATGAAAACATGATGTGGATGATGTGGATGAGAACCTGTGGCCAAATCCACAAGACAGGGTTGATGGAAATATAGAAGTACAGTAATCAAACTTTCTTTTGCTTTTTACAGTAAGCCAGGTGAGGAACACTGCAGTTGACCTTTTACTGTAGTTTTTATCTTATTTGTAGCTAATTATTTTTGCTTTGATTCAAAGAAACCTATGTTATGATTTTATTGTATTTCATCAATACATTTCATATTTTGTTCAATGATTCCACTGTGTCTGTAGTATTCTCTTTACTAGTCCTTTTACAGTGATGTATTTACGTGTAGTAGCATAACGAAACATGTATCACATATTTTGTACTACAATATTTAATGATTATACGAACAAATACACAGTGAAACTATCGGAATCTTGTGTGTCGGTGATCTAAATGAATTTTCCTATGGTATTTCATGATTAATTAGTTATTTGAACCAAAGATTCTGCAAGTGCAAGGTTTCTTTAAAGATATGAATGCACAATGCAATGTTTTGAACATTGGACAGCCTGTGTTACAAGTGATGACCGTTTTGAGTTTTGTGTCTAGAGTTTTGATAAATGACCACAAGGTTCTGAAAATAGTGCCAAAGTGGTAGTAAAAAACTGTAAAAACAAATATAAAGACTTCCCATCCTGAACCAGTATTATTCTCTTTAACATCCTACTTCACATACTGAAACAGTATTATTCCCCCATGGTTTGTGATTGTTTATTGTATTTTCGGTCTGTCATGGTGTGCGTGTATTTGTTACTTTGAATATTTGACATTTTGAGTAAAAGTACGTTGATTACTCATATCTGCTGTCCTGCACCTGACTCTCTACACCAGCTACACCTAGGACCCATTACAAATACCATTACACTGATCCCTTAAATTGGGTGGACAACATGTCAGTTAATTCTACAAGAGCTCTGATAGGTTGGAGGATGTCCTCCGGAGGTTGTCATAGTTACTGTGTAAGTCTATGGCATGGGTTGAGAACCACGATCCTTCTAGATTTTGTATTGAAGTCAATATACCCAGAGGAAGATGGGAACTCCTCCGTCTACACCATGGTTCCACCCTACAGAGTGCTGTTGAGGCTACTGTAGACCTTCATTGCAAAACAGTGTGTTATAATAAATTATTTCATGACGTCAATATACAGTATTTACTATAGTTTTATCCAAAAAGTATTTATTTTTTATGACATTCACTGAGGAGGATGCTCCTCCCCTTCCTCCTCTGATGAGCCTCCTCTGGTTTCTGTATATATATATTTAAAAAATGCACAGCTAAATGGAAGCTAATTCAATGTAGGACCTTACATTAATGTCTGTAGATTCCTACTGCGACTCAGTGACGCTTCACTAAAGGGATGTTTTTGTTTCATAGCGGTGAATTAGAGCTTGACACTGTATGGAGATGAGTACACTTCAGGCCTAATTTATATTACTTATGTATGTACAAAATATATCCCAAAACATGTTTGTGCCAGTTTTCATGCAAAAGTTGACATTTATAAAAATGTAAGTTGACAAGTGAGAATGTGCTTATCCTCCCACAAACTTTAAACCACAGTTTCTACTGGTTGCAGTCTTGCATTGCCAGAAGGCAACGGTAGACTAGTAGTAGTCTGGTGCAGGAATATATGAGGATCGTTCTTCCCCCGCCGGTGGGTAGCTTGGCGAGCAGGGAGGCCCCCTCGGCCTGGATGAGCTCGTAGGGGCCACGTTGGCTGGCCACCCCACGATGAAGCTCGTCTTGCTGGGCAAACAGGGTCCGGATAGCCTCGGGCTGGCAGGGGAGGGAGTCGGCGGTAGAGTCTCTTTGACCACCCTGGTTGTCCAGCCAGCTCCGCAGCTCCTCGAACATCTGCTGGAACTGCTGGGTGCTTGAGAGAGCGGCTTGTTCAGAACAAAACAACTGGTAGAAATATAATAACAAGATGCGATCATTTGCTGTTAATGAGAAGAGCGAAATGTCTATTTATTTAATCTATGCATTCTATGAATTATTTCGTTGCCGTAGAATAGAAAAGACTAGAATAAAACTTTATTGTCCATCCAGGCTGGGAATTTTTTTCTTTGGCATCACCTTCACACCATACACATTTAAACCAGTCAGTACATCATGTTACGTACACTGACAACATGGAGGGCATTAATACATTCACTTACAACTGTCCGCCGTCCCAACTGCACTGGATAGATCAGTACATGCCATGATCATTGCAGAATAAATTCCTCACCTTCTCTGAGTGTGATTGTGTCATACTTGTGAAATAGCCTATAGGCCTACAACAAGTGACGAGATAGGCTACCATCCGTCCTATATCTCATTTCATTGGACCCACTTCGCAGTATTAAATATAAAAGGCTGTGATTCGATCCGAGGTGCAGTTTAACGGTATAACAAACGGGTTCATCCTTTTCAATTGACGTTTTGTAGGCTACGTCTGAATACTGTAATGTCAAATGTCTCGAGTAGACACTATCTAATTTATAAACACAATACATAATGCATACATGTACTGTATATCATCATCAACATCGCAGAATAAAACCCTTACTTTTTCTGGCTTTGATGTGATCTTATTTCCAAAGTGGACATACAACAATGCGCATCTCTCATTTAATTGGGCTTATTATAAAGGCTATTTTAATTTAAATGTGTTGCTCTATGCATCCCGAAAGGCAGTACAATTTTTAAAGGTGAACAGACAGTTGATCGTTTGCATTGAAGTGTATAGGCTACCACTGTAAGTAGGTATACTGTAGTTTAAAAAAAATTCAGAGAATAGATTTTTTTTCTTTATTTGCGAGCAGTGCAAAACATTATTGAATTCAAACGATCTGTTTACAGGTCCACAACAATTTGCAATAGTTTTTTTGTCTTCCAGGAAAGGTCAGATACAGCAAATGACACAAGAAAACATTCTGCCAAAACCAAATACATTTCATCATGTTCGCAATTGCTTTTCCCTTTGGATGGCCTTCTGTCTTGGCCTAATTCCAATACTTCCAAAGTATATAGCAAATGAGGGCGTTATTTTCACCGTAAAAGGTGAATGATGGCCGTTTTTCATTCAGAGTTATAATGCTCGTTTTCGCTCGTACAGTTTTACAACAGGTCTGATTTATAACAGGAAACATGCGTATGTTTGTTGTGCGCCAAGTTTATAAATCTCAAATTTTTTATGCTTAAACAGTCTTTTCATAAATGGCTCATGCAGATACATTATTTAGTTTAAAATGTAGGCAACGTTTATAAATGAGGCCCCTCTTCTTGCTGTCTGCTGTCTGCCTTTTGGCATGCAAGAGCCCGGAGACACGCAGACGCTTGAGTGAGTGAGAGTCAATGTGCAGTAGTCAATTTACGACACAGGTGAGCAGACCGGTTCAACTAGCCTGTGTTGCAGTGCCTTTTGCCTAAATGTGTTCTGGGGTTTTGAAGATATATAACAAGTTAAAAGTTATGATTGCATCATTCTGCTGTCAGTTGCTACTCCACTTGACTGTGCACAGCGCCATATGGGAGCCCTGTTGAAGCAACTCACTAAAACCATGCAATTAATTCTGAATTACCCCAGACAATCTGCTGCTAGAGCGGACTAATGAAACTGACGTGGATGGCCTCAGAGCACAGGAGGGGATGGAGGCTTCTGGCTCAGAGCTACGACATACACACTTATGCAAAAGATGGACGAAACGCACAAACACGCGCACACGAACACACTGGCACACAGTCTCTCTCACACAGTCACACAGTCTGCTTCATACAGGTTTCCAGGAAGCATCTGCATGACTGCCCTAAATTTGCCTGACGTGAGCCTGAAATTGAATCTAATGCAGCCCTCTCTGGAGACATTGCGCAGCACACTGGTAAATTATTGAGAGGGAAAAAAGCAGCTGTGGACGGCATAATTTAACCCAAATAAATCAGGGATATAAGAAAGGAATGGTAACTGGAGACAAGTATTTGTTGACTGCTGGCAAATCTGCTGTTGATGTAGTGCACAGCCAGTGTGTGTTTGTGTGTGTGTGTGTGTGTGTGTGTGTGTGTGTGTGTGTGTGTGTGTGTGTGTGCGTGTGCGTGTGCGTGTGCGCGTGCGCGTGCGCGTGTGTGTGTGTGTGGCATTTAGGGGCAGAATGGTGCACAAATGCAAAATAGAAGCACTCACTTAGGTACGAGTAGATGTAAAATATGCTGAACAAAAATAGAAACTCAACATGCATCAATGATTTTACTGAGTTACAGTTCAAATAGGGAAATCAGTCAATCAAAAGAAATTAAATAGGCCCTAATCTATGGATGTTGCATGACTGGGCAGGGCCACAGCCATGGGTGGGCCTGGGAGGGCATAGGCCCACCCACTTGGGAGCCAGGCCCAGCCAGTCGAATTACTTTTTCCCGACAAAAGGACTTTATTACAGACAGAAATTCCACTCCGTTTTATCAGCTGTCCGGGTGGCTGGTCTCAAGAAGCCGGATGTGGAGGTCCTGGGCTGGCGTGGTTACATGTGGTCTGCGGTTTTGAGGCAGTTTGGATTTTGGAGGCGGCTTATGGTAGAGAAATTAACATTACATTCTCTGGCAACATCTCTGGTGGGCATTCCTGCAGTCAGCATGCTAATATCACACTCCCTCAAAACTTGAGCCATCTGTGGTATTGTGTTGTGTGACAAAACTGCACATTTTAGAGTGGCCTTTTATTGTCCCCAGCACAAGGTGCACCTGTGTAATGGCCATGCTGTTTAATCAGCTTCTTGATATGCCACAACTTTCAGGTGGATGGATTATCTTGAGAAATGCTCACTACCAGAGATGTTAACAAACGTGTGCACAACATGTGAGAGAAATAAGCTTTTTGTGCGTATGGAAAATATCAGGGATCTTTTAATTTTCAGCTCATGAAACATGGGACCAACACTTTACTTCTTGCATTTTATAAATGTATTTTTGGTCAGTATAGTTCACTGAACAGATTCACGTGTTTAGCTGTCTCTGTTTCAATGGTGTCTATGCATCATTACAGCACATTCATCAGTGTATATGTTACTACAGCAGTCTGTTTACCAGTCTCTGTATCATTATGTTACTACAGCAGTCTGTTTACCAGTCTCTGTATCGTTATGTTACTACAGCAGTCTGTTTACCAGTCTCTGTATCATTATGTTACTACAGCAGTCTGTTTACCAGTCTCTGTATCATTATGTAACTACAGCAGTCTGTTTACCAGTCTCTGTATCATTATGTTACTACAGCAGTCTGTTTACCAGTCTCTGTATCGTTATGTAACTACAGCAGTCTGTTTACCAGTCTCTGTATCGTTATGTTACTACAGCAGTCTGTTTACCAGTCTCTGTATCGTTATGTTACTACAGCAGTCTGTTTACCAGTCTCTGTATCATTATGTAACTACAGCAGTCTGTTTACCAGTCTCTGTATCATTATGTAACTACAGCAGTCTGTTTACCAGTCTCTGTATCATTATGTAACTACAGCAGTCTGTTTACCAGTCTCTGTATCATTATGTAACTACAGCAGTCTGTTTACCAGTCTCTGTATCATTATGTTACTACAGCAGTCTGTTTACCAGTCTCTGTATCGTTATGTAACTACAGCAGTCTGTTTACCAGTCTCTGTATCATTATGTAACTACAGCAGTCTGTTTACCAGTCTCTGTATCATTATGTAACTACAGCAGTCTGTTTACCAGTCTCTGTATCATTATGTAACTACAGCAGTCTGTTTACCAGTCTCTGTATCGTTATGTAACTACAGCAGTCTGTTTACCAGTCTCTGTATCGTTATGTAACTACAGCAGTCTGTTTACCAGTCTCTGTATCGTTATGTAACTACAGCAGTCTGTTTACCAGTCTCTGTATCGTTATGTTACTACAGCAGTCTGTTTACCAGTCTCTGTATCATTATGTTACTACAGCAGTCTGTTTACCAGTCTCTGTATCGTTATGTAACTACAGCAGTCTGTTTACCAGTCTCTGTATCGTTATGTTACTACAGCAGTCTGTTTACCAGTCTCTGTATCATTATGTAACTACAGCAGTCTGTTTACCAGTCTCTGTATCATTATGTAACTACAGCAGTCTGTTTACCAGTCTCTGTATCATTATGTTACTACAGCAGTCTGTTTACCAGTCTCTGTATCATTATGTAACTACAGCAGTCTGTTTACCAGTCTCTGTATCGTTATGTTACTACAGCAGTCTGTTTACCAGTCTCTGTATCATTATGTTACTACAGCAGTCTGTTTACCAGTCTCTGTATCATTATGTTACTACAGCAGTCTGTTTACCAGTCTCTGTATCATTATGTAACTACAGCAGTCTGTTTACCAGTCTCTGTATCGTTATGTTACTACAGCAGTCTGTTTACCAGTCTCTGTATCGTTATGTAACTACAGCAGTCTGTTTACCAGTCTCTGTATCATTATGTAACTACAGCAGTCTGTTTACCAGTCTCTGTATCATTATGTTACTACAGCAGTCTGTTTACCAGTCTCTGTATCATTATGTAACTACAGCAGTCTGTTTACCAGTCTCTGTATCGTTATGTTACTACAGCAGTCTGTTTACCAGTCTCTGTATCATTATGTAACTACAGCAGTCTGTTTACCAGTCTCTGTATCATTATGTAACTACAGCAGTCTGTTTACCAGTCTCTGTATCATTATGTAACTACAGCAGTCTGTTTACCAGTCTCTGTATCGTTATGTTACTACAGCAGTCTGTTTACCAGTCTCTGTATCGTTATGTTACTACAGCAGTCTGTTTACCAGTCTCTGTATCGTTATGTAACTACAGCAGTCTGTTTACCAGTCTCTGTATCGTTATGTTACTACAGCAGTCTGTTTACCAGTCTCTGTATCATTATGTAACTACAGCAGTCTGTTTACCAGTCTCTGTATCGTTATGTAACTACAGCAGTCTGTTTACCTGGCTCTGTCTCACTGTTGTCTCTGTATCGTTACAAGTAGGCCTCATAACACATCACTCTGTGTATCTGTGAGTATTGCTTTCCCCATCTGTCTGGGAATATACCCGTCCCAGTTTAGTTCACTGCACAGCACTGGCAAAATGATGTAGCTGACATGAATACCCAGCAACTCCACGGCAGAGTGGTTAGTTTAGCACGCTTTCGTTCTCAACTCTTTCCTCACTCACAAAACAGATTAGCTCCAATGTTCTCCTAGCTTGTCTTCATGTGCTGAATATGTCTTCGGTTATTTTCAACGTTCACTACTTGGCACAAAAAAAAAAAAAACGTAATTATTTATGACTTCAAGTAGAGAAATAAAAAAAAAAGGAACGTTTTTTTTTTTTTAATGAGTGAGTTCACCGTGGAGCCACAGGCAGTGCCATAGAAGAAAGAGCAAATAACTTTACAGGATTAAAGTAGATATGTTTTCATTTGGAGGGAGATTAAATTAATCTGCCGTTATTGAGTTTCTTAATAGCATTCAGCCAGGGAGGTCAGGCTGCCTAATTATATATATATATAAACTAAAATAAATGATATCATTAAAATGTTGGATTTGAATATGACTAATCTGCCAATATCTCTCAGCTAAGAGTTATGTTTTGAGATGACATGAAGGTCGTAGGAAAGGTCGTCTCTATTAAAAAGTTAGTTCAAAGAACACTCAACATTTAGCCAATTGAGAAGATTACAATCTCTTTGATGGTCTAATGCATTTCCTATTATGATATTATATTTAATTATATATTTCCTATGTGCCCCTTTCCTTTTCATGTGCTCTCAACAGCTGTGCTGCTATCGCATGTTAACCTTATCGCATGTTGCTTTGCTAACCCTAACCCTCCCTAACCCCCCTAACCTTATCGCATGTTGCTTTGCTAACCCTAACCCTCCCTAACCCCCCTAACCCTCCCTAACCCCCCTAACCCCCCCTAACCCCACTAACCTTATCGCATGTTGCTTTGCTAACCCTAACCCCCCTAACCCCCCTAACCCCCCTAACCTTATCACATGTTGCTTTGCTAATCCTAACCCCCCTAACCCCCCTAACCTTATCGCATGTTGCTTTGCTAACCCTAACCCCCCTAACCCCCCTAACCTTATCGCATGTTGCTTTGCTAACCCTAACCCCCCTAACCCCCCTAACCTTATCGCATGTTGCTTTGCTAACCCTAACCCTCCCTAACCCCCCTAACCCCCCCTAACACCCCTAACATTATCGCATGTTGCTTTGCTAACCCTAACCCCCCTAACCCCCCTAACCTTATCGCATGTTGCTTTGCTAACCCTAACCCCCCTAACCCCCCTAACCTTATCGCATGTTGCTTTGCTAACCCTAACCCTCCCTAACCCCCCTAACCCTCCCTAACCCCCCTAACCTTATCGCATGTTGCTTTGCTAACCCTAACCCCCCTAACCCCCCTAACCCTCCCTAGCCCCCTAACCCCTCCCTAACCCCCCTAACCTTATCGCATGTTGCTTTGCTAACCCTAACCCTCCCTCACCCCCCTAACCCCTCCCTAACCCCCCTAACCTTATCGCATGTTGCTTTGCTAACCCTAACCCTCCCTAACCCCCCTAACCCCTCCCTAACCCCCCTAACCTTATCGCATGTTGCTTTGCTAACCCTAACCCTCCCTAACCCCCCTAACCCCTCCCTAACTCTCCCTAACCCTCCCTAACCCCCCTAACCCCCCCTAACCCCCCTAACCTTATCGCATGTTGCTTTGCTAACCCTACCCTCGCCTAACCCTCCCTAACCCTCCCTAACCCCCCTAACCCTCCCTAACCCTCCCTAACCCCCCTAACCCCCCTAACCTTATCGCATGTTGCTTTGCTAACCCTAACCCTACCTAACCCTCCCTAACCCTCCCTAACCTTATCGCATGTTGCTTTGCTAACCCTAACCCTCCCTAACCCCCCTAACCCCTCCCTAACCCTCCCTAACCCCCCTAACCCCCCCTAACCCCCCTAACCTTATCGCATGTTGCTTTGCTAACCCTACCCTCGCCTAACCCTCCCTACCCTCCCTAACCCACCCTAACCCTAACCCTCCCTAACCCCCCTAACCCTCCCTAACCCCCCTAACCCTCCCTAACCCTCCCTAACCCTCCTAACCTTATCGCATGTTGCTTTGCTAACCCTAACCCTCCCTAACCCCCCTAACCCCTCCCTAACTCTCCCTAACCCCCCCTAACCCCCCTAACCTTATCGCATGTTGCTTTGCTAACCCTACCCTCGCCTAACCCTCCCTAACCCTCCCTAACCCCCCTAACCCTCCCTAACCCCCCTAACCCCCCTAACCTTATCGCATGTTGCTTTGCTAACCCTAACCCTCCCTAACCCTCCCTAACCCTCCCTAACCTTATCGCATGTTGCTTTGCTAACCCTAACCCTCCCTAACCCCCCTAACCCCTCCCTGACCCTCCCTAACCCCCCCTAACCCCCCTAACCTTATCGCATGTTGCTTTGCTAACCCTACCCTCGCCTAACCCTCCCTACCCTCCCTAACCCACCCTAACCCTAACCCTCCCTAACCCCCCTAACCCTCCCTAACCCCCCTAACCCTCCCTAACCCTCCCTAACCCTCCTAACCTTATCGCATGTTGCTTTGCTAACCCTACCCCTCCCTAACCCTCCCTAACCCCCCTAACCCTCCCTAACCCTCCTAACCTTATCGCATGTTGCTTTGCTAACCCTACCCTCGCCTAACCCTCCCTAACCCTCCCTAACCCCCCTAACCCCCCTAACCTTATCGCATGTTGCTTTGCTAACCCTACCCTCGCCTAACCCTCCCTAATCCCCCTAACCCTCCCTAACCCCCCTAACCCCTCCCTAACCCTCCCTAACCCCCCTAACCCCCCTAACCTTAATGCATGTTGCTTTGCTAACCCTAACCCTCCCTAACCCCCCTAACCCTCCCTAACCCCCCTAACCTTATCGCATGTTGCTTCGCTAACCCTAACCCCCCTAACCCTCCCTAACCCCCCTAACCCCTCCCTAACCCTCCCTAACCCCCCTAACCCCTCCCTAACCCTCCCTAACCCCCCTTAACCCCCCTAACCCCCCTAACCTTATCGCATGTTGCTTTGCTAACTTTAACCCTCCCTAACCCTCCCTAACCCTCCCTAACCCCCCTAACCCTCCCTAACCCCCCTAACCTTATCGCATGTTGCTTTGCTAACCCTAACTCCCCCCCCCCCAATGGGAACATGAGTGATAAAGGTGATGGAGTGATGGTTCAGCATAGATCCTGCATGATAGATCCTGCATGATAGATCCTGCATGATAGATCCTGCATGATAGATCCTGTATGATAGATCCTATATGATAGATCCTGTATGATAGATCCTGTATGATAGATCCTGCATGATCGATCATGCATGATAGATCCTATATGATAGATCCTGAATGATAGATCCTGCATGATAGATCCTGCATGATAGATCCTGCATGATAGATCCTGTATGATAGATCCTATATGATAGATCCTGTATGATAGATCCTGCATGATCGATCATGCATGATAGATCCTGTATGATAGATCCTGTTTGATATATCCTGCATGATAGATCCTGTTTGATATATCCTGCATGATAGATCCTGCATGATCGATCATGCATGATAGATCCTATATGATAGATCCTGAATGATAGATCCTGCATGATAGATCCTGTATGATAGATCCTGTTTGATATATCCTGCATGATAGATCCTGTTTGATATATCCTGCATGATAGATCCTGCATGATAGATCCTGTATGATAGATCCTGTATGATAGATCCTGTATGATAGATCCTATATGATAGATCTTGAATGATAGATCCTGCATGATAGATCCTGTATGATAGATCCTGTATGATATATCCTGCATGATAGATCCTGCATGATAGATCCTGTATGATAGATCCTGTATGATAGATCCTGTATGACCCAGAATATGTCAATTCTACCGGCGTTTAACAGAGTTAAAGTCAATTGCATCTCTTTTAGAAGGGTTTAAGTACAAACATCTGACCCACACCCTGCAATCCCCTCCCTCCTGTCCTCTGTCGTCTCTCCTCTCTCCTCTGTCCTCTGACGTCTCTCCTCTCTCCTCTCCCTCCAGAGTAGAGGTATGCTAGGTGTCCAGCCAGTCAACATCAGGGTTGACTTCTAGGCCAGATAACAGCTGGACGGTGCATGGGGGGGGTTGGATCTCTGTGAATGATTCAGTACCTCAAACATCAAACCCACAGAACCCACCTGGCTCTAGGCCAAGTATGGTCCAAAGATTCCCAGAACCACTCAGATTGTGATGCCTACTCCTGGACAAAAAAATCGGTTTCAATTTAGACTTTTAATTGAACCTGTTTATTAGCAGACCTCTTCAAATGATAGCTAGAGTCGTAATTACCAGACTGATTACCGCTGCACTATCTGTCTGGAAAGGATACCGAGAGGGGCGTTGCACACAATAAATTTGAAAGCGATTGGATCATCTTCAACCAGTCAGAAAACAGAAGCCACAGTGTCGCATTTTACGGGAGTAAAACAAGCACCCCCGAGAAAGGCTCATCAAGCAGCAGGAAAAACAACTTGTTAGCTAACATAGCTAGCTAAACGTTAGCTAACATAGCTAGGTAAACGTTAGCTAACATAGCTAGCTAAAAGTTAGCTAACATAGCTAGCTAAACGTTAGCTAACATAGCTAGCTACTTACTATTAGCTACCTTGGCTTGAACAAAGAGATGTAGACTGAACCGAAGCCATAGAGTGCGTGTCAACAGCGCCTGTGCCTGTCACATTTATCATCAACTAAACCACCCCCATGATCCGATGAAACAGTACCTAATGCCTGGGTCCCCCTCCAGCACCTAATCTAGGCTAAATGCAGTCCTTAATCCAATGAATCTGTCATAGCAGTGGGCACAAGCGATATTTGTACTTCCTGCTGACACATCCCATTTCCATCCATGTAAAAGAATAAGGGAGGATAACTTCATTTTGGGGACAGAGAGCAGTAATGAAAGACGTTTTAACACGGTTAAGATGTGCCCCAGCACATTGACACTGTACCAGTACCCCCCCCTGTATATAGCGTCCACATTGACACTGTACCAGTACCCCCCCCCCCTGTATATAGCCTCCACATTGACTCTGTACCAGTACCCCCCCTGTATATAGCCTCCACATTGACTCTGTACCAGTACCCCCCTGTATATAGCCTCCACATTGACTCTGTACCAGTACCCCCCCTGTATATAGCCTCCACATTGACTCTGTACCAGTACCCCCCCCTGTATATAGCGTCCACATTGACTCTGTACCAGTACCCCCCCTGTATATAGCCTCCACATTGACTCTGTACCAGTACCCCCCCTGTATATAGCCTCCACATTGACTCTGTACCAGTACCCCCCCTGTATATAGCGTCCACATTGACTCTGTACCGGTAACCCCCCTTGTATAAAGCCTCCCTACTGTTATTTTACTGCTGCTCTTTAATTATATGTTATTTTTTATTTATTTTCTATTTTTTACCTAACATGTATTTTTCATAAAAATTAATTGTTGGTTAATTAAGGGCTTGTAAATAAGCATTTCACTGTAAGGTCTACACCTGTTGTATTTGGCGCATGTGACGAATAAAGTTTGATTTGAAAAGGAGAGAGGGATAAGCAGATGAGAAGTTCAGCCAATCACAGAAGATGTCCTGCGGTAGTTGAGAAGCCTGCTTTTCAAAAATGAGGTTAATATTCAAGCGCTTACAGGCCTATGTCTGTTTAATGGATTGCTTCCTAACAGTTGTGTTTGCTTCTGTTTTAATTACAAACAAACATTGCTTCCATGTCAAACATTGCATGCATTACAGCACAGCACACACCCACTAGCGCCCTAATTCACACAGAATACTACAGAAGGAATTAATGTTGTGTTCAATGGCTGTGAGTAAAACTACATATTATATCCTGATATCATTGAAGTAATGTAGTGTAAAAATGTAGAAAGGGTTGCTATGAAATCATTAATTATTGGAGCAACTCACTGAAAAATAAATATATGGCATTAGTCTGAACATGTGGTACGAGGAGATCTGAGTCTGAGAACTAGTGTGATACCAGGAGGTCTGAGAACTAGTGTGGTACTAGGAGGTCTGAGAACTAGTGAGATACTAGGAGGTCTGAGTCTGAGAACTAGTGTGGTACTAGGAGGTCTGAGTCTGAGAACTAGTGAGATACTAGGAGGTCTGAGTCTGAGAACTAGTGTGGTACTAGGAGGTCTGAGAACTAGTGTGGTACTAGGAGGTCTGAGTCTGAGAACTAGTGAGATACTAGGAGGTCTGAGTCTGAGAACTAGTGTGGTACTAGGAGGTCTGAGTCTGAGAACTAGTGAGATACTAGGAGGTCTGAGTCTGAGAACTAGTGAGATACTAGGAGGTCTGAGAAATAGTGAGATACTAGGAGGTCTGAGTCTGAGAACTAGTGTGATACCAGGAAGTCTGAGAACTAGTGTGGTACTAGGAGGTCTGAGAACTAGTGTGATACTAGGAGGTCTGAGAACTAGTGTGATACTAGGAGGTCTGAGAACTAGTGAGATACTAGGAGGTCTGAGAACTAGTGAGATACTAGGAGGTCTGAGAACTAGTGAGGTACTAGGAGGTCTGAGAACTAGTGTGATACTAGGAGGTCTGAGAACTAGTGTGATACTAGGAGGTCTGAGAACTAGTGAGGTACTAGGAGGTCTGAGAACTAGTGTGATACTAGGAGGTCTGAGAACTAGTGTGATACTAGGAGGTCTGAGAACTAGTGAGATACTAGGAGGTCTGAGAACTAGTGAGGTACTAGGAGGTCTGAGAACTAGTGTGATACTAGGAGGTCTGAGAACTAGTGTGATACTAGGAGGTCTGAGAACTAGTGTGATACTAGGAGGTCTGAGTCTGAGAACCAGTGTGATACTAGGAGGTCTGAGTCTGAGAACCAGTGTGGTACTAGATTTTTAGTGGGCAGAGGTGAGACCAGGATGTATGTTCCTCCATGACTCATCTGTTCTATTAATAACTCTCAGTTAGCAGCTACTGGTAGAAGTTGTCCCAGATGAGTACATGGTGATTGTGATGACCGATACCTGAAACCTTGACTCCCCAGGTGACATTTCTTTGCATTTCATTACCATCACTTTTAATAATAACGTGTTTGAAACAGTGAAAGTGTCAGAGTTTATGACTTTGTATTGAATGATGCACCGGTCATGTCTACATACAGAAATGAACATACCTGTGACTTTCTCTCTCTCTCTTTTTTGCTGTCAGTACAGGAATGCCGGTAAGTGGAGAATAATTTGGGATATTGAAAATTTTCGGGGGAAACACCAAGCCACCGATGGGAGAAATCAACACATGGTAACACATTTTGACGACAAAACAGTTGCTCTAGTCAATCCAAGATTCAACCACTTAGAAGAAATGTGCCCGGTGGTGAGGATTATTTTTCTTCACATTTTTCACCAAACCTTAAAAAAGAAATTATGATTTTCAGACCTTTCTTGTTAATTCACCAAACAGCTGTACTGGCTGTATGCCCACGCACAAAAAGTGAATCAAAATGAAAATATGAGATGTTCTCTCTCTCTCTCTCTCTATATATATATATATACACATACAGTGGGGAGAACAAGTATTTGATACACTGACGATTTTGCAGGTTTTCCTACTTACAAAGCATGTAGAGGTCTGTAATTTTTATCATAGGTACACTTCAACTATGAGAGACGGAATCTAAAACAAAAATCCAGAAAATCACATTGTATGATTTTTAAGTAATTAATTTGCATTTTATTGCATGACATAAGTATTTGATACATCAGCAAAGCAGAACTTAATATTTGGTACAGAAACCTTAGTTTGCAATTACAGAGATCATACGTTTCCTGTAGTTCTTGACCAGGTTTGCACACACTGCAGCAGGGATTTTGGCCCACTCCTCCATACAGACCTTCTCCAGATCCTTCAGGTTTCGGGGCTGTCTCTGGGCAATACGGACTTTCGGCTCCCTCCAAAGATTTTCTATTGGGTTCAGGTCTGGAGACTGGCTAGGCCACTCCAGGACCTTGAGATGCTTCTTACGGAGCCACTCCTTAGTTGCCCTGGCTGTGTGTTTCGGGTCGTTGTCATGCTGGAAGACCCAGCCACGACCCATCTTCAATGCTCTTACTGAGGGAAGGAGGTTGTTGGTCAAGATCTCGCGATACATGGCCCCATCCATCCTCCCCTCAATACGGTGCAGTCGTCCTGTCCCCTTTGGAGAAAAGCATCCCCAAAGAATGATGTTTCCACCTCCATGCTTCACGGTTGGGATGGTGTTCTTGGGGTTGTACTCATCCTTCTATTCCTCCAAACACGGCGAGTGGAGTTTAGAGCAAAAAGCTCTATTTTTGTCTCATCAGACCACATGACCTTCTCCCATTCCTCCTCTGGATCATCCAGATGGTCATTGGCAAACTTCAGACGGGCCTGGACATGCGCTGGCTTGAGCAGGGGGACCTTGCGTGCGCTGCAGGATTTTAATTCATGACGGCGTAGTGTGTTACTAATGGTTTTCTTTGAGACTGTGGTCCCAGCTCTCTTCAGGTCATTGACCAGGTCCTGCCGTGTAGTTCTGGGCTGATCCCTCACATTCCTCATGATCATTGATGCCCCACGAGGTGAGATCTTGCATGGAGCCCCAGACCGAGGGTGATTGACCGTCATCTTGAACTTCTTCCATTTTCTAATAATTGTGCCAACAGTTGTTGCCTTCTCACCAAGCTGCTTGCCTATTGTCCTGTAGCCCATCCCAGCCTTGTACAGGTCTACAATTTATCCCTGATGTCCTTACACAGCTCTCTGGTCTTGGCCATTGTGGAGAGGTTGGAGTCTGTTTGATTGAGTGTGTGGACAGGTGTCTTTTATACAGGTAACGAGTTCAAACAGGTGCAGTTAATACAGGTAATGAGTGGAGAACAGGAGGACTTCTTAAAGAAAAACTAACAGGTCTGTGAGAGCCGGAATTCTTACTGGTTGGTAGGTGATCAAATACTTATGTCATGCAATAAAATGCAAATTAATTACTTAAAAATCATACAATGTGATTTTCTTGATTTTTGTTTTAGATTCCGTCTCTCACAGTTGAAGTGTACCTATGATAAAAATGACAGACCTCTACATGCTTTGTAAGTAGGAAAATCTGCAAAATCGGCAGTGTATCAAATACTTGTTCTCCCCACTGTATATATACACATACAGTGGGGAGAACAAGTATTTGATACACTGACGATTTTGCAGGTTTTCCTACTTACAAAGCATGTAGAGGTCTGTAATTTTTATCATAGGTACACTTCAACTATGAGAGACGGAATCTAAAACAAAAATCCAGAAAATCACATTGTATGATTTTTAAGTAATTAATTTGCATTTTATTGCATGACATAAGTATTTGATACATCAGAAAAGCAGAACTTAATATTTGGTACAGAAACCTTTGTTTGCAATTACAGAGATCATACGTTTCCTGTAGTTCTTGACTAGGTTTGCACACACTGCAGCAGGGATTTTGGCCCACTCCTCCCTACAGATCTTCTCCAGATCCTTCAGGTTTCGGGGCTGTCGCTGGGCAATACGGACTTTCAGCTCCCTCCAAAGATTTTCTATTGGGTTCAGGTCTGGAGACTGGCTAGGCCACTCCAGGACCTTGAGATGCTTCTTACGGAGCCACTCCTTAGTTGCCATGGCTGTGTGCTTCGTGTCGTTGTCATGCTGGAAGACCCAGCCACGACCCATCTTCAATGCTCTTACTGAGGGAAGGAGGTTGTTGGCCAAGATCTCGCGATACATGGCCCCATCCATCCTCCCCTCAATACGGTGCAGTCGTCCTGTCCCCTTTGCAGAAAAGCATCCCCAAAGAATGATGTTTCCACCTCCATGCTTCACGGTTGGGATGGTGTTCTTGGGGTTGTACTCATACTTCTTCTTCCTCCAAACACGGCGAGTGGAGTTAGACCAAAAAGCTCTATTTTTGTCTCATCAGACCACATGACCTTCTCCCATTCCTCCTCTGGATCATCCAGATGGTCATTGGCAAACTTCAGACGGGCCTGGACATGCACTGGCTTAAGCAGGGGGACCTTGCGTGCGCTGCAGGATTTTAATCCATGACGGCGTAGTGTGTTACTAATGGTTTTCTTTGAGACTGTAGTCCCAGCTCTCTTCAGGTCATTGACCAGGTCCTGCCGTGTAGTTCTGGGCTGATCCCTCACCTTCCTCATGATCATTGATGCCCCACGAGGTGAAATCTTGCATGGAGCCCCAGACCGAGGGTGATTGACCGTCATCTTGAACTTCTTCCATTTTCTAATAATTGCGCCAACAGTTGTTTCCTTCTCACCAAGCTGCTTGCCTATTGTCCTGTAGCCCATCCCAGCCTTGTGCAGGTCTACAATTTTATCCCTGATGTCCTTACACAGCTCTCTGGTCTTGGCTATTGTGGAGAGGTTGGAATCTGTTTGATTGAGTGTGTGGACAGGTGTCTTTTATACAGGTAACGAGTTCAAACAGGTGCAGTTAATACAGGTAATGAGTGGAGAACAGGAGGGCTTCTTAAAGAAAAACTAACAGGTCTGTGAGAGCCGGAATTCTTACTGGTTGGTAGGTGATCAAATACTTATGTCATGCAATAAAATGCAAATTAATTATTTAAAAATCATACAATGTGATTTTCTGGATTTTTGTTTTAGATTCCGTCTCTCACAGTTGAAGTGTACCTATGATAAAAATGACAGACCTCTACATGCTTTGTAAGTAGGAAAACCTGCAAAATCGGCAGTGTATCAAATACTTGTTCTCCCCACTGTACATCAAACAAAGATGATTGTGTGTAACATTTTAATCCTTCCCCCATTAATACTTACAAGGGTGAAAATATAAATGTTATTTATTTGTGCTGCTCAGACAATGTTTAAAGAATTAACTGATTTCCATTTGGCAAGTTTCTCTGTCAGACTTTATCTGTAAAAAAGGTAGCAGGCCCTTCAGGCACAATTAAAACCATGTTCTCTTACCAAGGAGCCAATTAAAACCACGTTCTCGTAACAAGGAGCCAATTAAATGCAACTGGGGAAAGAATCTACAATAGAGCACATTACTTCTTCATCAGAGCCTTAAGAGTTGTAAATACAGCAGAGTCGTCGTGTCTGACCTACCAAACCTGTATAGTCTGAGTCTGAGAGAAAAGGCCTCTGAGCTAACTTCCTCTCAGGACTGTCAGTGTCCTCTGAGCTAACTTCCTCTCAGGACTGTCAGTGTCCTCTGAGCTAACTTCCTCTCGGGACTGTGTTAGTGTCCTCTGAGCTAACTTCCTCTGGGGACTGTGTTAGTGTCCTCTGAGCTAACTTCCTCTCGGGACTTTGTGAGTGTCCTCTGAGCTAACTTCCTCTCGGGACTGTGTTAGTGTCCTGTGAGCTAACTTCCTCTCGGGACTGTGTTAGTGTCCTCTGAGAAAACTTCCTCTGGGGACTGTGTTAGTGTCCTCTGAGCTAACTTCCTCTCGGGACTGTTAGTGTCCTCTGAGATAACTTCCTCTGGGGACTGTGTTAGTGTCCTCTGAGCTAACTTCCTCTCGGGACTGTGTTAGTGTCCTCTGAGCTAACCTCCTCTCGGGACTGTGTTAGTGTCCTCTGAGCTAACTTCCTCTGGGGACTGTCAGTGTCCTCTGAGATAACTTCCTCTGGGGACTGTGTTAGTGTCCTCTGAGCTAACTTCCTCTCGGGACTGTGTTAGTGTCCTCTGAGATAACTTCTTCTGGGGACTGTGTTAGTGTCCTCTGAGCTAACTTCCTCTCGGGACTTTGTGAGTGTCCTCTGAGCTAACTTCCTCTCGGGACTGTGTTAGTGTCCTGTGAGCTAACTTCCTCTCGGGACTGTGTTAGTGTCCTCTGAGAAAACTTCCTCTGGGGACTGTGTTAGTGTCCTCTGAGCTAACTTCCTCTCGGGACTGTTAGTGTCCTCTGAGATAACTTCCTCTGGGGACTGTGTTAGTGTCCTCTGAGCTAACTTCCTCTCGGGACTGTGTTAGTGTCCTCTGAGCTAACCTCCTCTCGGGACTGTGTTAGTGTCCTCTGAGCTAACTTCCTCTGGGGACTGTCAGTGTCCTCTGAGATAACTTCCTCTGGGGACTGTGTTAGTGTCCTCTGAGCTAACTTCCTCTCGGGACTGTGTTAGTGTCCTCTGAGATAACTTCTTCTGGGGACTGTGTTAGTGTCCTCTGAGCTAACTTCCTCTCGGGACTGTGTTAGTGTCCTCTGAGATAACTTCCTCTCGGGACTGTGTTAGTGTCCTGTGAGCTAACTTCCTCTGGGGACTGTGTTAGTGTCCTCTGATCTAACTTCCTCTGGGGACTGTGTTAGTGTCCTCTGAGCTAACTTCCTCTCGGGACTGTGTTAGTGTCCTGTGAGCTAACTTCCTCTCGGGACTGTTAGTGTCCTCTGAGATAACTTCCTCTGGGGACTGTGTTAGTGTCCCCTGAGCTAACTTCCTCTCGGGACTGTGTTAGTGTCCTCTGAGCTAACCTCCTCTCGGGACTGTGTTAGTGTCCTCTGAGATAACTTCCTCTGGGGACTGTCAGTGTCCTCTGAGATAACTTCCTCTGGGGACTGTGTTAGTGTCCTCTGAGCTAACTTCCTCTCGGGACAGTGTTAGTGTCCTCTGAGATAACTTCCTCTGGGGACTGTGTTAGTGTCCTCTGAGCTAACTTCCTCTCGGGACTGTGTTAGTGTCCTCTGAGATAACTTCCTCTCGGGACTGTGTTAGTGTCCTGTGAGCTAACTTCCTCTGGGGACTGTGTTAGTGTCCTCTGATCTAACTTCCTCTGGGGACTGTGTTAGTGTCCTCTGAGCTAACTTCCTCTCGGGACTGTGTTAGTGTCCTGTGAGCTAACTTCCTCTTGGGACTGTGTGAGTGTCCTCTGAGCTAACTTCCTCTCGGACCTGTGTGAGTGTCCTCTGAGCTAACGTCCTCTGTGTGATCTGAAGAGTAGGTGTGTGTCTTCAACGGAGGGCAATTTCCTTACAGTCACACACACACACACACACACACACACACACACACACACACACACACACACACACACACACACACACACACACACACACACACACACACACACACACACACACACACACACACACACACACACACACACACACACCCCCGAAAGCACCTGTACACACAGAGACGGACTGACGTGTGAATGGACATACACACCTAGATTTGATCTGTCACACAGTAATTCAATAAATTCTGTTTGCACATAGCTACAGTGCAAGGGTTCACAATAACATACACCGCCACGGCTTATAAATGTTTCCCTTTGTGAAAATCATTTGGCCAGTCCCTCTGTCCTGAGAGCCTTTAGAAGCCGTGGGCAGCAGATATTTAAGGCCCAATTATTCCTCAGGAATCTCTGGAAGCAATTACCCAATCAATCTACTACCACGCCCTGGCAACAACTCCCCAACCGCCGTCACAGCATCACACAGACGTAGCTTTTTAAAGACCTACCACACCACTGTTGGTGGGTCGCGTTAACCTCAGTTGGTTTCGCATTAAAAAAACAATTCTCCCACACACAGCAATACAATAAAGAACTGTTTGGCTGACCGTGATAGTAGCGGGACCAGACAGAACACAGTTATAATAGCCGGTTTTTAATAACACATTTGGATACATAGTGATATCACAGAAATACACAGTGATTGATAGAGTTGACTCACCCTGCTGACCTTAAAGGTAAAGTGTGATGACTCACCCTGCTGACCTTAAAGGTAAAGTTTGAAGACACACCCTGCTGGCCTTAAAGGTAAAGTGTGTTGACTCACCCTGCTGGCCTTAAAGGTAAAGTTTGAAGACACCCTGCTGACCTTAAAGGTAAAGTGTGTTGACTCACCCTGCTGGCCTTAAAGGTAAAGTTTGAAGACACCCTGCTGACCTTAAAGGTAAAGTGTGTTGACTCACCCTGCTGGCCTTAAAGGTAAAGTTTGAAGACACCCTGCTGGCCTTTAAGGTAAAGTGTGTTGACTCACCCTGCTGGCCTTAAAGGTAAAGTTTGAAGACACCCTGCTGGCCTTTAAGGTAAAGTGTGTTGACTCACCCTGCTGGCCTTAAAGGTAAAGTTTGAAGACACCCTGCTGACCTTAAAGGTAAAGTGTGTTGACTCACCCTGCTGGCCTTAAAGGTACAGTTTGAAGACACCCTGCTGGCCTTTAAGGTAAAGTGTGTTGACTCACCCTGCTGGCCTTAAAGGTAAAGTGTGTTGACTCACCCTGCTGGCCTTAAAGGTAAAGTGTGATGACTCACCCTGCTGACCTTAAAGGTAAAGTGTGTTGACTCACCCTGCTGGCCTTAAAGGTAAAGTGTGTTGACTCACCCTGCTGGCCTTAAAGGTAAATTGTGATGACTGACCCTGCTGACCTTAAAGGTAAAGTGTGTTGACTCACCCTGCTGGCCTTAAAGGTAAATTGTGATGACTGACCCTGCTGACCTTAAAGGTAAAGTGTGATGACTCACCCTGCTGACCTTAAAGGTAAAGTGTGATGACTCACCCTGCTGGCCTTAAAGGTAAAGTGTGATGACTCACCCTGCTGACCTTAAAGGTAAAGTGTGATGACTCACCCTGCTGGCCTTAAAGGTAAAGTGTGATGACTCACCCTGCTGGCCTTAAAGGTAAAGTGTGATGACTCACCCTGCTGACCTTAAAGGTAAAGTTTGAAGACGCCCTGCTGACCTTAAAGGTAAAGTGTGATGACTCACCCTGCTGACCTTAAAGGTAAAGTGTGATGACTCACCCTGCTGACCTTAAAGGTAAAGTGTGATGACTCACCCTGCTGACCTTTAAGGTAAAGTGTGATGACTCACCCTGCTGACCTTAAAGGTAAAGTGTGATGACTCACCCTGCTGGCCTTAAAGGTAAAGTGTGATGACTCACCCTGCTGACCTTAAAGGTAAAGTGTGTTGACTCACCCTGCTGGCCTTAAAGGTAAAGTGTGTTGACTCACCCTGCTGGCCTTAAAGGTAAAGTGTGATGACTGACCCTGCTGGCCTTAAAGGTAAAGTTTGAAGACTCACCCTGCTGGCCTTAAAGGTAAAGTGTGATGACTCACCCTGCTGACCTTAAAGGTAAAGTGTGATGACTCACCCTGCTGGCCTTAAAGGTAAAGTGTGATGACTCACCCTGCTGACCTTAAAGGTAAAGTGTGATGACTCACCCTGCTGACCTTAAAGGTAAAGTGTGATGACTCACCCTGCTGACCTTAAAGGTAAAGTGTGATGACTCACCCTGCTGACCTTAAAGGTAAAGTGTGATGACTCACCCTGCTGACCTTAAAGGTAAAGTGTGTTGACTCACCCTGCTGGCCTTAAAGGTAAAGTGTGATGACTCACCCTGCTGACCTTAAAGGTAAAGTGTGATGACTCACCTTGCTGGCCTTAAAGGTAAAGTGAGTTGACTCACCCTGCTGACCTTAAAGGTAAAGTGTGTTGACTCACCCTGCTGGCCTTAAAGGTAAATTTTGAAGACTCACCCTGCTGGCCTTAAAGGTAAAGTGTGATGACTCACCCTGCTGACCTTAAAGGTAAAGTGTGATGACTCACCCTGCTGGCCTTAAAGGTAAAGTGTGATGACTCACCCTGCTGACCTTAAAGGTAAAGTGTGATGACTCACCCTGCTGACCTTAAAGGTAAAGTGTGATGACTCACCCTGCTGACCTTAAAGGTAAAGTGTGATGACTGACCCTGCTGGCCTTAAAGGTAAAGTGTGTTGACTCACCCTGCTGGCCTTAAAGGTAAAGTGTGATGACTCACCCTGCTGACCTTAAAGGTAAAGTGTGATGACTCACCCTGCTGGCCTTAAAGGTAAAGTGTGATGACTCACCCTGCTGACCTTAAAGGTAAAGTGTGATGACTCACCTTGCTGGCCTTAAAGGTAAAGTGAGTTGACTCACCCTGCTGACCTTAAAGGTAAAGTGTGTTGACTCACCCTGCTGGCCTTAAAGGTAAAGTTTGAAGACTCACCCTGCTGGCCTTAAAGGTAAAGTGTGATGACTCACCCTGCTGACCTTAAAGGTAAAGTGTGATGACTCACCCTGCTGGCCTTAAAGGTAAAGTGTGATGACTCACCCTGCTGACCTTAAAGGTAAAGTGTGATGACTCACCCTGCTGACCTTAAAGGTAAAGTGTGATGACTCACCCTGCTGACCTTAAAGGTAAAGTGTGATGACTCACCCTGCTCACCCTGCTGACCTTAAAGGTAAAGTTTGAAGACACCCTGCTGACCTTAAAGGTAAAGTGTGATGACTCACCCTGCTGACCTTAAAGGTAAAGTGTGATGACTCACCCTGCTGGCCTTAAAGGTAAAGTGTGTTGACTCACCCTGCTGTTCCCACATGCTTCAAGAGGGCCACCATTGTTCCTGTTCCCAAGAAAGCTAAGGTAACTGAGCTAAACGACTACCGCCCCGTAGCACTCACTTCCGTCATCATGAAGTGCTTTGAGAGACTAGTCAAGGACCATATCACCTCCACCCTACCGGACACCCTAGACCCACTCCAATTTGCTTACCGACCCAATAGGTCCACAGACGACGCAATCGCAACCACACTGCACACTGCCCTAACCCATCTGGACAAGAGGAATACCCATGTGAGAATGCTGTTCATCGATTACAGCTCAGCATTTAACACCATAGTACCCTCCAAACTCGTCATCAAGCTCGAGACCCTGGGTCTCGACCCCGCCCTGTGCAACTGGGTCCTGGACTTCCTGACGGGCCGCCCCCAGGTGGTGAGGGTAGGTAACAACATCTCCACCCCGCTGATCCTCAACACTGGGGCCCCACAAGGGTGCGTTCTGAGCCCTCTCCTGTACTCCCTGTTCACCCACGACTGCGTGGCCATGCACGCCTCCAACTCAATCATCAAGTTTGCGGATGACACTACAGTGGTAGGCTTGATTACCAACAACGACGAGACGGCCTACAGGGAGGAGGTGAGGGCCCTCGGAGTGTGGTGTCAGGAAAATAACCTCACACTCAACGTCAACAAAACAAAGGAGATGATTGTGGACTTCAGGAAACAGCAGAGGGAGCACCCCCCTATCCACATCGACGGGTCAGTAGTGGAGAAGGTGGAAAGTTTTAAGTTCCTCGGTGTACACATCACGGACAAACTGAATTGGTCCACCCACACAGACAGCGTTGTGAAGAAGGCGCAGCAGCGCCTCTTCAACCTCAGGAGGCTGAAGAAATTCGGCTTGTCACCAAAAGCACTCACAAACTTCTACAGATGCACAATCGAGAGCATCCTGTCGGGCTGTATCACCGCCTGGTACGGCAACTGCTCCGCCCACAACCGTAAGGCTCTCCAGAGGGTAGTGAGGTCTGCAGAACGCATCACTGGGGGCAAACTACCTGCCCTCCAGGACACCTACACCACCCGATGTCACAGGAAGGCCATAAAGATCATCAAGGACAACAACCACCCAAGCCACTGCCTGTTCACCCCGCTATCATCCAGAAGGCGAGGTCAGTACAGGTGCATCAAAGCAGGGACCGAGAGACTGAAAAACAGCTTCTATCTCAAGGCCATCAGACTGTTAAACAGCCACCACTAACATTTAGCGGCCACTGCCAACATACTGACTAAACTCCAGCCACTTTAAAAATGGGAATTGATGGAAATTATGTAAAAATGTACCACTAGCCACTTTAAACAATGCCACTTAATATAATGTTTACATACCCTACATTACCCATCTCATATGTATATACTGTACTCTATATCATCTACTGCATCTTGCCATCTTTATGTAATACATGTACCACTAGCCACTTTAAACTATGCCACTTTATGTTTACATACCCTACAGTACTCATCTCATATGTATATACCGTACTCTATACCATCTACTGCATCTGCCATGCCGTTCTGTACCACCACTCATTCATATATCTTTATGTACATATTCTTTATCCCTTTACACTTGTGTGTGTGTGTAAGGTAGTAGTTGTGGAATTGTTAGGTTAGATTACTTGTTGGTTATTACTGCATTGTCGGAACTAGAAGCACAAGCATTTCGCTACACTCGCATTAACATCTGCTAACCATGTGTATGTGACTAATAAAATTTGATTTGATTTGATTTGATTTAAAGGTAAAGTGTGATGACTCACCCTGCTGACCTTAAAGGTAAAGTGTGATGACTCACCCTGCTGACCTTAAAGGTAAAGTGTGTTGACTCACCCTGCTGACCTTAAAGGTAAAGTGTGATGCTTCTACTTTCACCACACAAAGTGGTCACTTGTACAGCTGGACATTAATACGAATTCCACACCCCATCCACAGTGTCTTAATTCTCTCTCTCTCTCTCACACACACATGGGCTGACATTTACAGATGAAGAGGGGTGAAGTACATCTGGAGCACCAGACACTAACAGACAGCATAACTGCTGGCATCTGGAGGAGCTGCTGAGAGGAAGGGAAAGGAGAGCGAAACTTAGGCACAGAAAAGTGTTTATTTTCTCTCTCTCACACTCCCCCTCTCCCTCCTCTCTCTCTCCCGTTCTCTCTCTCTATCTCTCTCCCCCTCTCCTCTCTCTCTCCCTCTCTCTCTCTCTTTCTCTCTCTACCTCCTTCTCTCTAACTCTCTCTCTGTTTTCATAAGCACTAATGCCATGCCCATGTTTTCATACCCTTCTCTCACTAATAAATTAAACCTCATTCATGTAGATAATGACATAATTTGAGAAACATATTCTGAAATTCTCTGGCCTGACATGTCCAATGTTTTCCCCTATGAACAATATACATTTGACGTGATGAAACTGAAGCAGGCGTATGCTAGTTCTTAACTTGAAAGGCTGGGCTGGGAGTTGGCCTGCTGTTTACATTTAGTTATACACATATCACCACATAAAGGTAGACCGTGTGTGGTGGGTGTGGGGTGTAAATGGGTTACATGTGTATTTGTCCTAGAGTCTGTGGGTCCAGGAGTCTGTTGGTCCAGGAGGCTGTTGGTCCAGGAGTCTGTTGGTCCAGGAGTCTGTGGGTCCAGGAGTCTGTGGGTCCAGGAGGCTGTGGGTCCAGGAGTCTGTGGGTCCAGGAGTCTGTGGGTCCAGGAGTCTGTGGGTCCAGGAGGCTGTGGGTCCAGGAGTCTGTTGGTCCAGGAGTCTGTGGGTCCAGAAGTCTGTGGGTCCAGGAGGCTGTGGGTCCAGGAGTCTGTTGGTCCAGGAGTCTGTTGGTCCAGGAGTCTGTGGGTCCAGGAGTCTGTGGGTCCAGGAGTCTGTGGGTCCAGGAGTCTGTGGGTCCAGGAGTCTGTTGGTCCAGGAGTCTGTGGGTCCAGGAGTCTGTAGGTCCAGGAGTCTGTGGGTCCAGGAGTCTGTGGGTCCAGGAGTCTGTTGGTCCAGGAGTCTGTGGGTCCAGGAGTCTGTAGGTCCAGGAGTCTGTGGTTCCAGGAGTCTGTGGGCCATGGAGTCTGTTGGTCCAGGAGTCTGTTGGTCCAGGAGTCTGTTGGTCCAGGAGTCTGTGGGTCCAGGAGTCTGTTGGTCCAGGATGTCTGTGGGTCCAGGAGTCTGTGGGTCCAGGAGTCTGTGGGTCCAGGAGTCTGTGGGTCCAGGAGTCTGTGGGTCCAGGAGTCTGTGGGTCCAGGAGTCTGTGGGTCCAGGAGTCTGTGGGTCCAGGAGTCTGTAGGTCCAGGAGTCTGTGGGTCCAGGAGTCTGTGGGTCCAGGAGTCTGTTGGTCCAGGAGTCTGTGGGTCCAGGAGTCTGTAGGTCCAGGAGTCTGTGGTTCCAGGAGTCTGTGGGCCATGGAGTCTGTTGGTCCAGGAGTCTGTTGGTCCAGGAGTCTGTTGGTCCAGGAGTCTGTTGGTCCAGGAGTCTGTGGGTCCAGGAGTCTGTGGGTCCAGGAGTCTGTGGGTCCAGGAGGCTGTGGGTCCAGGAGTCTGTGGGTCCAGGAGTCTGTGGGTCCAGGAGTCTGTGGGTCCAGGAGGCTGTGGGTCCAGGAGTCTGTGGGTCCAGGAGTCTGTGGTCCATCTGTGGGTCCAGGAGTCTGTTGGTCCAGGAGTCAGTGGGTCCAGAAGTCTGTGGGTCCAGGAGTCTGTGGGTCCAGGAGTCTGTAGGTCCAGAACCTAGAACTAAATGTTCTGGGCATGCGTGTGTAGTGGCTATCTAAAAGGGGATTATTTTGAGATCAGGGGTTAGTGTAAAACAATAAGCAATTTGCCTGTATACAGTAGTATATACTGTAGTGAGAGTGGAAAGCATTGACAAGCTAAGTGTCCACACACACACACACATGAGAGGGTGTGGAATAATTTCGAACTTCACTTTCATATCCAACATATGGATCTGTTTTTTGTTGTTGCTAGGATACAGCTCACACTTTCTTTCTCTGGTGACCCCCTGTCCTGTCCGGCCAGCACAGCCATGTGCGACACCCAGAGATGGCGGTGGATGCTTTATTGTGGAGAGAGAGAGACTTTAGATCAGATTCATTCCCTCCACGTGCCTAATGGGCTGTTACAGGGGTCTGACACACCCCATTACACACCATTTACACCTCACAGGGATGGAGCAGAGGGAGAAACACGGTCAGATTGTGTGTGTGTGTGTGTGTGTGTGTGTGTGTGTGTGTGTGTGTGTGTGTGTGTGTGTGTGTGTGTGTGTGTGTGTGTGTGTGTGTGTGTGTGTGTGTGTGTGTGTGTGTGTGTGTGTGTGTGTGTGTGTGTACAGTATAATGCCTTTCTTGCTCGCTCCTTCCCAACAATGCAGTAATCAATGTCAGTAGTAATCAACATCAGCAGTAATCGATATCAGCAGTAATCAATATCAGTAAGACTATAAATAAATACAAAAGTAGAACAAAAAACCCCACAAAAAAATAGAAGAAAAAAACCCACGAGAAAGTAAGTTATCGACTATCAGGGTCAGTTCCAGGGTCAGTTCCAGGGTCAGTAGCTATATATAGGGTCAGTTCCAGGGTCAGTAGCTATATACATGGACAGTTCCAGGGTCAGTAGCTATATACAGGGACAGTTCCAGGGTCAGTAGCTATATACAGGGACAGTTCCAGGGTCAGTAGCTATATACAGGGACAGTTCCAGGGTCAGTAGCTATATACAGGGACAGTTCCAGGGTCAGTAGTTATATACAGGGACAGTTCCATGGTCAGTAGCTATATACAGGGACAGTTCCATGGTCAGTAGCTATATACAGGGACAGTTCCATGGTCAGTAGCTATATACAGGGACAGTTCCAGGGTCAGTAGCTATATACAGGGTCAGTTCCAGGGTCAGTAGCTATATACAGGGACAGTTCCAGGGTCAGTAGCTATATACAGGGTCAGTTCCAGGGTCAGTAGCTATATACAGGGTCAGTTCCAGGGTCAGTAGCTATATACAGGGACAGTTCCAGGGTCAGTAGCTATATACAGGGACAGTTCCAGGGTCAGTAGTTATATACAGGGACAGTTCCATGGTCAGTAGCTATATACAGGGACAGTTCCAGGGTCAGTAGCTATATACAGGGTCAGTTCCAGGGTCAGTAGCTATATATAGGGACAGTTCCAGGGTCAGTAGCTATATACAGGGACAGTTCCAGGGTCAGTAGCTATATACAGGGACAGTTCCAGGGTCAGTAGCTATATATAGGGACAGTTCCAGGGTCAGTAGCTATATACAGGGTCCGTTCCAGGGTCAGTATCTATATACAGGGACAGTTCCAGGGTCAGTAGCTATATATAGGGACAGTTCTAGGGTCAGTAGCTATATACAGGGAAAGTTCCAGGGTCAGTAGCTATATACAGGGTCAGGGTCAGTTCCAGTTTTAGTGTGTGTCTGTGTGCAAATTGTGTGTTGTTTTGTGTCTGTGTGTGTTGCAGTTTCATAGTGTGTAGAGTATGTAGAGTGTGTAGAGTGTGTAGAGTGTGTAGAGTGTGTAGAGGATGTGTAGAGTGTGTAGAGTGTGTAGAGGATATGTAGAGTGTGTAGAGTGTGTGTAGAGTGTGTAGAGTGTGTAGAGGATGTGTAGAGTGTGTAGAGTGTGTAGAGTGTGTAGAGTGTGTAGAGTGTGTAGAGTGTGTAGAGGATGTGTAGAGTGTGTAGAGTGTGTAGAGTGTGTAGAGTGTGTAGAGTGTGTAGAGTATGTAGCGTGTGTAGAGGATGTGTAGAGGATGTGTAGAGGATGTGTAGAGGATGTGCAGAGTGTGTAGAGTGTGTAGAGTGTGTAGAGTATGTAGCGTGTGTAGAGGATGTGTAGAGGATGTGTAGAGTGTGTAGAGTGTGTAGAGTGTGTAGAGTATGTAGCGTGTGTAGAGGATGTGTAGAGGATGTGTAGAGTGTGTAGAGTATGTAGCGTGTGTAGCGGATGTGTAGAGTGTGTAGAGTGTGTAGAGTGTGTAGAGGATGTAGAGTGTGTAGAGTGTGTAGAGTGTGTAGAGGATGTGTAGAGTGTGTAGAGGATGTGTAGAGTGTGTAGAGTGTGTAGAGTATGTAGCGTGTGTAGAGGATGTGTAGAGTGTGTAGAGTGTGTAGAGTGTGTAGAGTGTGTAGAGTATGTAGAGTGTGTAGAGTGTGTAGAGTGTGTAGAGTGTGTAGAGGGTGTAGAGTGTGTAGAGTGTGTAGAGTGTGTAGAGTGTGTAGAGTGTGTAGAGGATGTAGAGTGTGTAGAGTGTGTAGAGTGTGTAGAGTGTGTAGAGTGTGTAGAGGATGTAGAGTGTGTAGAGTGTGTAGAGTGTGTAGCGTGTGTAGAGTGTGTAGAGTGTGTAGAGTGTGTAGAGGATGTGTAGAGTGTGTAGAGTGTGTAGAGTGTGTAGAGTGTGTAGAGTGTGTAGAGGATGTGTAGAGTGTGTAGAGTATGTAGCGTGTGTAGAGGATGTGTAGAGTGTGTAGAGTGTGTAGAGTGTGTAGAGGATGTAGAGTGTGTAGAGTGTGTAGAGTGTGTAGAGTATGTAGCGTGTGTAGAGTGTGTAGAGTGTGTAGAGTGTGTAGAGTATGTAGCGTGTGTAGAGGATGTGTAGAGTGTGTAGAGTGTGTAGAGTGTGTAGAGTGTGTAGAGTGTGTAGAGGATGTAGAGTGTGTAGAGTGTGTAGAGTGTGTAGAGTGTGTAGAGTGTGTAGAGGATGTAGAGTGTGTAGAGTGTGTAGAGTGTGTAGAGTGTGTAGAGGATGTAGAGTGTGTAGAGTGTGTAGAGTGTGTAGAGTCAGGGGGGAAAAAAGCAATAAATAGAAGGTTCATTGCAGACAGTCCATGTAGCCATTTTGTTTAACAGGCTTGGGGATAGAAGCTGTTTGGGTGGGCGCTCTCTGTAAAAAGCAGACTTTATTAGATCACTAAAGAGAAGAGACTTATTCTAATTACTCCAGGGTGGGTCTACACATGGTAAGAGATGCTGACAGAGAAAAAAAATAAGACAGTAGTGAAGTTTGTGTTCATCCAGGCCTTACTTTCTGAACTCAATGCTGAACTCAATGCTGTACTCAGTGTTGAACTCAGTGCTGAACTCAATGCTGAACTCAATGCTGAACTCAGTGTTGAACTCAGTGTTGAACTCAGTGCTGAACTCAGTGTTGAACTCAGTGTTGAACTCAGTGCTGAACTCAGTAATGAACTCAGTGTTGAACTCAGTGTTGAACTCAATGCTGAACTCAATGTTGAACTCAATGCTGAATTCAGTGTTGAACTCAGTGCTGAACTCAGTGTTGAACTCAGTGTTGAACTCAGTGCTGAACTCAGTGCTGAACTCAGTGCTGAACTCGGTGTTGAACTCAGTGTTGAACTCAGTGTTGAACTCAGTGCTGAACTCAGTGCTGAACTCAGTGCTGAACTCAGTGTTGAACTCAATGCTAAACTCAGTGTTGAACTTAGTGTTGAACTCAATGCTGAACTCAGTGTTGAACTCAGTGTTGAACTCAGTGCTGAACTCAGTGCTGAACTCAGTGCTGAACTCAGTGTTGAACTCAATGCTGAACTCAGTGCTGAACTCAATGCTGAACTCAGTGCTGAACTCAGTGTTGAACTTAGTGTTGAACTCAATGCTGAACTCAGTGCTGAACTCAGTGCTGAACTCAGTGTTGAACTTAGTGTTGAACTCAATGCTGAACTCAGTGCTGAACTCAATGCTGAACTCAGTGTTGAACTCAGTGTTGAACTCAGTGTTGAACTCAGTGTTGAACTCAGTGCTGAACTCAGTGCTGAACTCAGTGTTGAACTCAGTGCTGAACTCAGTGTTGAACTCAGTGCTGAACTCAGTGTTGAAATCAGTGTTGAACTCAGTGTTGAACTCAGTGTTGAACTCAGTGCTGAACTCAGTGCTGAACGTCTGTGGAATATGAAAGGCAGGTGAGGACTGAAAGTAGGGGAAGGGACAGGTCATGACCTCTAAGAGTGAAGTAGGGGAAGGGACAGGTCATGACCTCTAAGAGTGAAGTGGGGGAAGGGACAGGTCATGACCTCTAAGAGTGAAGTAGGGGAAGGGACAGGTCATGACCTCTAAGAGTGAAGTAGGGGAAGGGACAGGTCATGACCTCTAAGAGTGAAGTAGGGGAAGGGACAGGTCATGACCTCTAAGAGTGAAGTGGGGGAAGGGACAGGTCATGACCTCTAAGAGTGAAGTAGGGGAAGGGACAGGTCATGACCTCTAAGAGTGAAGTAGGGGTAGGGACAGGTCATGACTTCTAAGAGTGAAGTAGAGGAAGGGACAGGTCATGACCTCTAAGAGTGAAGTAGGGGAAGGGACAGGTCATGACCTCTAAGAGTGAAGTAGGGGAAGGGACAGGTCATGACCTCTAAGAGTGAAGTAGGGGAAGGGACAGGAGGAGGCCATGTCATGACCTCTAAGTGCGAAGTAGGGGAAGGGACAGGTCATGACCTCTAAGAGTGAAGTGGGGGAAGGGACAGGTCATGACCTCTAAGAGTGAAGTAGGGGAAGGGACAGGTCATGAACTCTAAGAGTGAAGTAGGGGACGGGTAAGGTCATGACCTCTAAGAGTGAAGTAGGGGAAGGGACAGGAGGAGGCCATGTCATGACCTCTAAGTGCGAAGTAGGGGAAGGGACAGGTCATGACCTCTAAGAGTGAAGTAAGGGAAGGGACAGGTCATGACCTCTAAGAGTGAAGTAGTGGAAGGGACAGGTCATGACCTCTAAGAGTGAAGTAGGGGAAGGGACAGGTCATGCCCTCTAAGAGTGAAATAGGGGAAAGGACAGGTCATGACCTCTAAGAGTGAAGTAGGGGAAGGGATAGGTCATGACCTCTAAGAGTGAAGTAGGGGAAGGGACAGGTCATGACCTCTAAGAGTGAAGTAGGGGAAGGGACAGGTCATGACCTCTAAGAGTGAAGTAGGGGAAGGGACAGGTCATGACCTCTAAGAGTGAAGTAGGGGAAGGGACAGGTCATGACCTCTAAGTGCGAAGTAGGGGAAGGGACAGGTCATGACCTCTAAGAGTGAAGTAGGGGAAGGGACAGGAGGAGGCCATGTCATGACCTCTAAGTGCGAAGTGGGGGAAGGGACAGGTCATGACCTCTAAGAGTGAAGTAGGGGAAGGGACAGGTCATGACCTCTAAGAGTGAAGTAGGGGAAGGGACAGGTCATGACCTCTAAGAGTGAAGTAGGGGAAGGGACAGGAGGAGGCCATGTCATGACCTCTAAGTGCGAAGTAGGGGTAGGGACAGGTCATGACCTCTAAGAGTGAAGTAGGGGAAGGGACAGGTCATGACCTCTAAGAGTGAAGTAGGGGAAGGGACAGGTCATGACCTCTAAGAGTGAAGTAGGGGAAGGGACAGGTCATGACCTCTAAGAGTGAAGTAGGGGAAGGGACAGGTCATGACCTCTAAGAGTGAAGTAGGGGAAGGGACAGGTCATGACCTCTAAGAGTGAAGTGGGGGAAGGGACAGGTCATGACCTCTAAGAGTGAAGTAGGGGAAGGGACAGGTCATGACCTCTAAGAGTGAAGTAGGGGAAGGGACAGGTCATGACCTCTAAGAGTGAAGTAGGGGAAGGGACAGGTCATGACCTCTAAGAGTGAAGTAGGGGAAGGGACAGGTCATGACCTCTAAGAGTGAAGTAGGGGAAGGGACAGGTCATGACCTCTAAGAGCGAAGTAGGGGAAGGGACAGGTCATGACCTCTAAGAGTGAAGTAGGGGAAGGGACAGGTCATGACCTCTAAGAGTGAAGTAGGGGAAGGTACAGGTCATGACCTCTAAGAGTGAAGTAGGGGGAAGAGGCCAGGTCCTCTAAGGATGAAGTGGGGGAAGGGACAGGAAGAGGCCAGGTCCTCTAAGGATGAAGTGGGGGAAGGGACAGGAAGAGGCCAGGTCCTCTAAGGATCAATTAGGGGAAGGGACAGGAGGGGACCAGGTGCTCTTAGGATGAAGTAGGGGAAGGGACAGGAAGAGACCAGGTCCTCTTAGGATGAAGTAGGAGAAGGGACAGGAAGAGGCCAGGTCAGGACCTCTAAGCGTGAAGTAGGGGAAGGAATAGGTCGTGACCTCTAAGGGTGTAGCTCAGTGGATGATATTATAACTATGTCATTAGTCAACATGGTACCAGGACATTCTATTATAACTATGTCATTAGTCAATAAGGAGACCAGGACATTCTATTATAACTATGTCATTAGTAAATAAACAGACCAGGACATTATATTATAACTGTGTCATTAGTCAATAAAGAGACCAGGACATTCTATTATAACTATGTCATTAGTCATCATGGGACCAGGACATTCTATTATAACTATGTCAATTGTCAACATGTGACCAGGACATTCTATTATAACTATGTCATTAGTCAACATGGGACCAGGACATTCTATTATAACTATGTCATTAGTCAATAAAGAGACCAGGACATTCTATTATAACTATGTCATTAGTCAATAAAGAGACCAGGACATTCTATTATAACTATGTCATTAGTCAATAAAGAGACCAGGACATTCTATTATAACTATGTCATTAGTCAATAAAGAGACCAGAACATTCTATTATAACTATGTCATTAGTCAACATGTGACCAGGACATTCTATTATAACTATGTCATTAGTCAACATGTGACCAGGACATTCTATTATAACTATGTCATTAGTCAACATTTGACCAGGACATTCTATTATAACTATGTCATTAGTCAACATGTGACCAGGACATTCTATACAGGTTGATATTTGGATATCTTCTGCCCTTCACTGTTTCCCTTGGAAACCGAGTGCGGTCTATGCTATGAATAAATTCGATTAAAGAGTGAAGATCATGTACTGTAATCAAAAGGATACTTTTGTCTTTATTTCAGGAGGCAGACTGAAATCCTTTGAAATGAGATCCGTACTCCCTACATTGAGATAGGTTGTTTCACTCGGTACTGTAGATTAGATGAACATTCAACTCAATGGAACGAGACATTTTATTGCTCCCCTGGTGTTTGTCGTAAAGAAAATCAATGAAAAATAGAAAATGATAGGCACCTGGGATAAATAACGGCGCACTAAAGCCAATCACATTTAAAGGGCCAGAACATTACAATCAAATTCTACAATCAAAATCTGTACCATTACAATCAAATTGTACCTTTTGGAATCAGATTCACATTACCATGTTCCGCGCTCAATGCCAATTTTAAACACCTGGATAAAAAACATTTCCGATGCCTTTCTGTGACACTTAATAACAAATAACCTTTCAAATTGGTTGTCATTTAACTTGGCAGAAACCCTAGTCAGACAATCACAATTAATCACAATGACTGCTGATTGGAGACCTTTGTTCTGATTATTTAAATAGCCTCGCAATTGTTAATCGGATTTAGTCCATGTTTTTTCACACAATAGCCGGTAAATGATCAAGTCTAAGGTTATTTATGAGTGAGTCTGCAACACGATAACCTGTGCATAGTATCCTAAACTGTTATCTGTGCATTGTCCACTTCCTATGCAATTACCTGTAAGGCATCAATGTACCTTAACCAATCAGTGATCTTTTGTGATCTTATCATAAGTAACAAATTCACATTCTTTACCGTCGCAAAACACTTCTATTTAGATTGTGAGTTAAGTTTTGAGCCTATCATTCATAACCATCAGAGAGACCTGCCTAGGCTGAGTACAATGGCAGAATAGAGAGTTTAAATGGAATAACAAAGCACTTGGTTCTGTGCGGTGCCCAGATGAAGAGCTGAGGCTGTTGTTTTGGTGTGACAGCCAGACACCGGATGACAAGCTAAGACAGCCAGACACCGGATGACAAGCTAAGACAGACAGACAACGGATGACAAGCTAAGACAGACACACACCGGATGACAAGCTGAGACAGACAGACACCGGATGACAAGCTAAGACAGACAGACACCGGATGACAAGCTAAGACAGACAGACAACGGATGACAAGCTAAGACAGACACCGGATGACAAGCTAAGATAGACAGACACCGGATGACAAGCTGAGACAGCCAGACACCGAATGACAAGCTAAGACAGCCAGACACCGGAAGACAAGCTGAGACAGCCAGACACCGGATGACAAGCTAAGACAGCCAGACACCGGATGACAAGCTAAGACAGCCAGACACCGGATGACAAGCTAAGACAGCCAGACACCGGATGACAAGCTGAGACAGCCAGACACCGGATGACAAGCTAAGACAGCCAGACACCGGATGACAAGCTGAGACAGCCAGAGACCGGATGACAAGCTGAGACAGCCAGACACCGGATGACAAGCTAAGACAGCCAGACACCGGATGACAAGCTAAGACAGCCAGACACCGGATGACAAGCTTAGACAGACAGACACCGGATGACAAGCTAAGACAGACAGACACCGGATGCCAAGCTGAGACTGTTGTTTTGGTGTGACAGCCAGACACCGGATGACAAGCTGAGACAGCCAGACACCGGATGACAAGCTAAGACAGACAGGCATTCACTCCACGTATCCTTTGGCCCTGTTTTACCACTCTGAAAGTCGGAAGTTTACATACACTTAGGTTGGAGTAATTAAAACTAGTTTTTCAACCATTCCACAAATGTCTTGTTAACAAACTATAGTTTTGGCAAGTTGGTTAGGACATCTATTTTGTGCATGACACAAGTAATTTTTACAACAATTGTTTACAGACAGATTATTTCACTTATAATTCACTGCATCACAATACCAGTGGGTCAGAAGATTACATACACTAAGTTGACTGTGCCTTTAAACAGCTTGGAAAATTCCACAAAATTATGTCATGACTTTAGAAGCTTCTGATAGGCTAATTGACATAATTTGAGTCAATTGGAGGTGTACCTGTGGATTTATTTCAAGGACTACCTTCAAACTCAGTGCCTCTTTGCTTGACATCATGGGAAAATCAAAAGATATCAGACCTCAGCATTTTTCTTTACACCTCCACAAGTCTGGTTCATCCTTGGGAGCAATTTCCAAATGCCTGAAGGTACCACGTTCATCTGTACAAACAATAGTAGGCAAGTATAAACACCATGGGACCACACAGCCGTCATACCGCTCAGGAAGGAGACGGTTCTGTCTCCTAGAGATGAACGTACTTTGCTGCGAAAATTTCAAATCAATCCCAGAACAACAGCAAAGGACCTTGTGAAGATGCTGGAGGAAGCAGCTACAAAAGTATCTATATCCACAGTAAAACGAGTCCTATATCGTCGTAACCTGAAAGGCCGCTGAGCAAGGAAGAAGCCACTGCTCCAAAACCGCCATAAAAAAGACAGACTATGGTTTGCAACTGTATATGGAGACAAATATTTTACTTTTTGGAGAAATGTCCTCTGGTCTGATGAAACAAAAATAGAACTGTTTGGCCATAATGACCATCGTTATGTTTGGAGGAAAAAGAGGGAGGCTTGCAAGCCGAAGATCACCATCCCAACCATGAAGCACGGGGGTGGCAGCATCATGTTGTGGGGATGCTTTGCTGCAGGAGGATCTGGTGCACTTCACAAAATATATGGCATCATGAGGCGGAAAATTATGTGGAAATATTGAAGAAACATCTCAAGACATCAGTCAGGAAGTTAAAGCTTGGTCGCAAATGGGTCTTCCAAATAGACAATGACCCCAAGCATACTTCTAAAGCTGTGGCAAAATGTCTTAAGGACAACAATGTCAAGGTATTGGAGTGGCCATCACAAAGCCCTGACCTCAATCCCATAGACAATATGTGGGCAGAACTGAAAAGCGTGTGCGAGCAAAGAGGCCTACAAACCTGACTCAGTTACACCAGCTCTGTCAGGAGGAATGGGACAAAATTCACCCAACTTATTGTGGGAATGTCACGCCCTGACCTTAGAGAGCCTTTTTATGTCTCTATTTGGTTTGGTCAGGGTGTGATTTGGGGTGGGCATTCTATGTTTTTGTTTTCTATGATTTTGTATTTCTATGTTTTGGCCGGGTATGGTTCTCAAACAGGGACAGCTGTCTATCATTGTCTCTGATTGGGAACCATACTTAGGTATCCCTTTTCCCTCCTTTCAGTGTGGGAAGTTAACTTTGTTTGTGGCACTAATGCCTTGTAAGCTTCACGGTTGTTTTTTGTTTGTTGTTTTGTTGGAGACATTTTGAAATAAAAAGGGAAAATGTACGCTCACAACGCTGCACCTTGGTCTTCTTCCAGCAACAGCCGTGACAGAGAAGCTTGTGGAAGGCTACCTGAAACGTTTGACCTAAGTTAAACAATTTAAAGCTACTAAATACTATTTGGGTGTATGCAAACTTCTGACGCACTGGGAATGTGATGAAAGAAATTAAAGCTGAAATAAATAATTCTCTCTACTATTATTCTGACATTTCACATTCTTAAAATAAAGTGGTGATCCTAACTGACCTAAAACGGGGATTTTTTACTAGGATTAAATGTCAGGAATGATGAAAAACTGAGTTTAAATGTATTTGGCTGAGGTGTATGTAAACTTCCGACTTCAGCAGTAAGTAATCTCAGCTTCTCTCAACACCAGAGTGTGTGTGTTTGCCTGTGTGTGCGTGCGTGCATGTGTTGTTGTGTGAATGAACCATGCTCGTGTGCTCCTGTGCATGTGTGTGTATATAGCATGCATCTGTGTTTGTTTACACGATGAGCCATCTGAAAAGCTCTCCAGTTCCCAGGCCAGATTATGAACATGACGATGAATTCTGGGAGATTATGAAGACGACGATGAATTCTGGGAGGAAAGGTAATAATAAATGGCTTCATGTTCCGGAGACCTCTGGCCTCTTACAATTAAGGAGAACGTTTATGGAGACAGCTTGGGATATGAGAGGCCAAGAAGAGATAGAGAGAGACCAGGGAGAGAGAGAGTGTGATAGAGAGAGACCAGTGACAGAGATAGAGAGCTGGAGAGAGACCAGAGAGAAAGATAGAAAGAGAGAGAGACTGCTGAGGGCTCAGCTGTCTTCATCTTTAGCTCGGACACCAGCGAGCATAGGCTCAGACAATACCTGCCAGTCTGCACAGCGCGATATCAACCCAGAGCATATCGGACTGCATCTCTCTACCACATCAACGGATTCCTGCCTCAAGCTTTGGACCATTACACCAGATCATCACAGCTAGCTAGCTGCAATCGAGTGGCTACTGTTAGCTAAGTCCTCTGTCCCGAAGTAAGCACCAGTTAGCTTTGAGCTAGCTTCGAGCTTGGCCCATATACCAGCTAACTTCTTGGGCTACAATACCTCTTTTGCCAGTTGGCCTGGACGCTTTATTGTTGACACGGAGCCCCGTCGATCCATCACGACTGGTCTGCCGACGTAATCGTCCGATGTGATTTCAACAGGCTTTTCCGTTGTGATGTCGCCGAGGACCCATCTGCTAGACCCGGCCCGCTAGCTTTTCTGAACGCCGTGTCTCCCGCTCTCCTAGCATAGTAGTGACTACCGAACGGCTCCCTGACTCACCTATTGCTGCTCATTGATCACTCGGCTACACAGCTGATGCCTGCTGGTCTGTTCATTAACACGGTACCTCATTTTGTTTCAGCCGCAGCCTCGAACTCAGGTCCTGTGTAACTGTAACCTAACTGACCCGCTCTGCGCCATTTACCCGTTGTTGTCTTAGCTCTCCCGACCAACACCCGTTATTGCTTTATGCCTCTCTCTAATGTCAATATACCTTGTCTACTGCTGTTTCGGTTAGTTATCATTGTTTTATTTCACCTTAAAGCCCCCAGTCCTTCTCAACATGCCCACGCATGCGGTGACCTCACCTGACTGGTGCCCCCAGAGACGCAACCTCTCTCATCGTCACTCAATGCCTAGGTTTACCTTCACTGTACTCACATCCTATCATACCCATGTCTGTTCATTATGCCCTGAATCTATTCTACCACGCCCAGAAATTTGCCCCTTTTATTCTCTGTTCCCAACGCACTAGAAGACCAGTTCTTATAGCCTTTAGCTGTACCCTTATCCTCCTCCTCTGTTCCTCTGGTGATGTAGCGGTTCACTCAGAACCTGTAGCCCCCAGTTCTACACCTATTCCACAGGTGCTCTCATTTGTTGGCTTCTGTAACTGTAAAAGCTGATGTTAACATCAGAAGCCAAGGCTTTCGACTCTGTCAATCACCGCATTCTTATCGGCAGACTCAACAGCCTTGATTTCTAAAATGACTGCCTCGCCTGGTTCACAACCTACTTCTCAGATAAAGTTCAGTGTGTCAAATCGGAGGGCCTGTTGTCCGGACCTCTGGCAGTCTTTACGGAGGTGCCACAGGGTTCAATTCTCGGGCCGACTCTTTTCTCTGTATACATCAATGATGTCACTCTTGCTGCTGGTGATTCTCTGATCCACCTCTAAGCAGACAACACCATTCTGTATACTTCTGGCCCTTCTTTGGACACTGTGCTAACAAACCTCCAAACGAGCTTCAATGCAATACAACACTCCCTCCGTGGCTTCCAACTGCTCTTAAATGTTAGTAAAATTGAATGCATGCTCTTCAACTGATCACTGCCCGCACTCGAACTAGCATCCCTACTCTGCACGGTTCTGACTTAGAATATGTGGACAAATACAAATACCTAGGTGTCTGGTTAGACTATAAACTCTCCTTCCAGACTCATATTAAGCATCTCCAATCCAAAATCTAATCTAGAATCGGCTTCCTATTTCACAACAAAGCATACTTCACTCATGCTCCAAAACATACCCTCGTAAAACTGACTATCCTACCGATCCTTGACTTTGGCAATGTCATTTATAAAATAGCCTCCACTACTCTACTCAGCAAATTGGATGCAGTCTATCACAGTGCCATCCGTTTTGTCACCAAAGCCCCACACACCACCCACCACTGCGACCTGTATGCTCTCGTCGGTTGGTCCTCGCTACATATTTGTCGCCAGACCCACTGGCTCCAGGTTATCTATAAGTCCTTGCTATGTAAAGCTCCGCCTTATCTCAGCTCACTGGTCACGTTAACAACACCCACCCGTATCACGCGCTCCAGCAGGTATATCTCTCTGGTCATCCCCAAAGCCAACACTTCCTTTGGCCGCCTTTCCTTCCAGTTCTCTGCTGCCAATGACTGGAACGAATTGCAAAAATCGGTGAAGCTGGAGACTTCTATTTCCCTCACTAACTTTAAGCATCAGCTATCTGAGCAGCTAACCGATCGCTGCAGCTGTACATAGCCCATCTGTAAATAGCCCATCCAATCTACATACCTCATCCCTATATTGTTTGTATTTACTTTTCTGCTCTTTTGCACACCAGTATTTGTACTTGCACATCTATCACTCCAGTGTAAAATGTGCTAAATTGTAATTACTTCGCTACTATGGCATATTTATTGCCTTACCTCCTCATGCCATTTGCACTCACAGTATGCAGACTTTCTGTTTTTCTATTGTGTTATTGACTGTACGCTTGTTTATTCCATGTGTAACTCTGTGTTGTCGTTTGTGTCCTACTGCTTTGCTTTATCTTTGCCATGTTGCAGTTGTAAATCAGAACTTGTTCTCAAATAGTCTACCTGGTTAAATAAAGGTGAAAAAAATAAAAAATAAAAATGTATGACAGACGAGTAAACATGCTGAAGCTAGAACCTTGTTGTCATGCCAACTTATTTTAGATAATACTACAGTACACATCCTATCCTAGTAGCAAGCCTCTACATGCCACCTCATAGATGCAGATATGTAGTTTGTTTAGCCGATTTTACAGCTAGCTAGCAACTTCACATGCTGATTTTGACTTTGGTATCATTGTGTGTATCTACATGTTATAGTGTTGACACTATATACATAATTACGTTGAATATGTATTGTACTTACCTGCAGTATAGTATGATTGCTATTCATGTGTGCATGGTTATTATTATTATTATTTTTTATTTAATTTTTTATTTCACCTTTATTTAACCAGGTAGGCTAGTTGAGAACAAGTTCTCATTTGCAACTGCGACCTGGCCAAGATAAAGCATAGCAGTGTGAACAGACAACAACACAGAGTTACACATGGAGTAAACAATAAACAAGTCAATAACATGGTAGAAAAAAAGAGAATCTATATACAATGTGTGCAAAAGGCATGAGGAGGTAGGCAATAAATCGAATAATTACAATTTAGCAGATTAACACTGGAGTGATAAATCATCAGATGATCATGTGCAAGTAGAGATACTGGTGTGCAAAAGAGCAGAAAAGTAAATAAATAAAAGCAGTATGGGGGGGGTGAGGTAGGTAAATTAGGTGGGCTATATACCGATGGACTATGTACAGCTGCAGCGATCGGTTAGCTGCTCGGATAGCAGATGTTTAAAGTTGTTGAGGGAGATAAAAGTCTCCAACTTTAGAGATTTTTGCAATTCGTTCCAGTCGCAGGCAGCAGAGAACTGGAAGGAAAGGCGTCCAAATGAGGTTTTTGGCTTTAGGGATGATCAGTGAGATACACCTGCTGGAGCGCGTGCTACGGGTGGGTGTAGCCATCGTGACCAGTGAACCAGGAGACCAGGGGAGACAGAGGAGGAGCACCTCCACCATCTGGACCAGGTGTTAAAGAGATGATCTTAGGCAGGAAGTGAAGTGTATCAAGTGCACATTCCAAGCACAAGGTGTGACATACCTAGGTCACACTATCACAGCGCAGGGTCTGTGTTTTGTGGAGGACAAAGTCAGGGCAGTCAAGGATGCTCCAATCCTAAGAACGTGTCCGAGCTCAGGTCGTTCCTGGGGCATGGTGAACCACAATGGTAAGTTCCTGCCTGAGCTTCCAACAGTGTTTGCTCCACTAAGACTGTAAATGGAAGTGGGGGCTCAAGAGAAAGCTTTCAAGGAAGTGAAAACACTACTACAATCATCACAAGACAAGGAGGTCATTCTGACGAGTGCTGAGAAGGGTTATTCAAAGTTAGACAAGGAGGTCTGGCCATAGTCTTTCATCAGTACCTCTACAGTCATCATTTCACCATATGCACTGACCACAAACCACTGATGAGCCTTTTCAGTGAATCAAGATCCGTTCCTATCACGGCTTCAACAAGGATACAGCGCTGGTTTCCAGGTCAGGTCCAGTCTCCTTTGTGGTCAAACTGACTGATGGTCGAGTCATGTGTAGAAACCAGGACCACATCCGCTATGACATAGAAAATACCATGTTTTCAGACTAAACAGCTGCGGGTGGTAGTATACACTGGATCTTCCTTTAAAAGTGTTGAGTTTATGCTGTTACCGTTTCTGGTAGATGGTGACAGATTGTGGTACTTTGCGTCATTCTGGCAACAATGGCTGACACTTAAATAACGTACCATAGAATTCTGCGGCACCACGCAAGCTGTGTTGCAGTATGTTGTTTTTTTTTCATGGCGTGACTCATGGTTCGCTAGCTAACGTTATGTGGATGATCTTATTCTTCGTATCTCAGACACATTTGCTTGACTAGTTATAGCCATAGAACCTGGTTGGTTAGCTACTTGCAGATTCATGCAGTGTAGTAACTTCATGAGTTGTGATTATGGTCCATTGTTTAGCTAGCTAGCTATCTACATGTCTTAACAAAAGAGTCCTCTAATTTTGACAAAGTATTTTCATTTCAAGTTATAGTGTACTGTTAGCTAGCTAGCTAACGTTATTTGGCGGGCCCGCTAACTAATGTTACGTCATGCGTTGGGAATCATTGTTAAACCTAGCTAACTATCTAGTTACATTTCTTAACAAAAGACTCTTGTCTTAGTGTGCCAGAGCGCAGAAAAACTGATGCATTTTTGAACGCTCAACACCCGTTAAATATGTCCGGTGTCAGTAAACGTCTGCAACAAAGCATAATTCAATTGTTGCCAGCATTAAAGTTACAGTCACCAACGCTCTGGATAACATGACAAAAGCCTAACCAGCTCTGCTAGGGCGAGTAAAATGGTCAGAGTGGGGTGTTCTCTCATTATGTGTCTAAAAGTAGATAGCCAATGTTAGCCAATTAGCTTGGGTGCTTGACTGAAGTTGTAAGGTCAGAGCTCTCAGAACAATCCTGCTTTTTATGTAATTTATCATGAACTGTTACTAGGTAAACGCAAATGTTATGGTGTAAAGTCTGCAGCTCTATCCTGGATGGAAAGTTATCTATCCAGGAGAAGGGGAAAAAGTGTGATCGGTGTCCCTTCCACGGGAGGGTTGAGCTAACGTAGGCTAATGCAATTAGCATGAGGTTCTAAGTAACAAGAACATTTCCCAGGACGTAGACATATCTGATATTGGCAGAAAGCTTACAATCTTGTTAATCTAACTGCACTGTCCAATTTGCAATAGCTTTTACAGTGAAACAATACTATGCAATTGTTTGAGGAGAGTACACAATTTTGAACATCAAAAGTTATTAATAACGATACTATCTATGTGTTCTGACCATGATAAAGCTGTGTCCTAGTAGTTTCTTTTTTTCCCCCTTGCGCTACATGCGTTCTTATTCATCGACACATTCAATTGGGGATCATCAGTAAGCATATATCTTGAACCAAATACAATATATTTAGATTTAGAAATTTTCAACACCAATTTGTTCATATTAACCCACTCAGACACCCTTCTTAGTTCACTGCTCAGTACATCTGTTAGCTCATTACATTCTGATGCTGCGCTATACATTGTAGAGTCATCAGCATACATGACCTCTCTTGCTTTGTTCATTACTGAAGGTAAATCATTAGTAAAGAAGTGGGCCTAGGCAACTTCCTTGAGGAACACCACAGTGTATATCTTTACTGTTTGCAAAGCTACCATTAATAAGATGGGTAAGGGAATTGCTGTTACAAGAAAATGTTCAGAGTATGTAACATCTAGCACACTGAATCAGGTGATTCAATCACTGGTCCTATCACACTTTGAGTGATCGGGCGGCAGGTAGCATAATGGTTAGAGCGTTGGACTAGTAACCAAAAGGTTGCAACATCAAATCCAAGCTAATGACAAGCTAAAATCTGTTGTTCTGCCCCTGAACAAGACAGTTAACCCACTGTTCCTAGGCTGTCATTGGAAATAAGAATTAGTTCTTAACTGTCTTGCCAAGTTAAATAAAGGTAAAACAATAAAGAGTACTCTCCAGTTATATGCTCGATCCCTGGTCCGATCACACTTAGAGTACTGTGTGGTTATATGGTCAATCCCTGGTCCGATCACACTTAGAATACTGTCTGGTATATGGTCAATCCCTGGTCCGATCACACTTAGAGTACTGTCCAGTTATATGGTCAATCCCTGGTCCTGTCACACTTAGAGTACTATCTGGTTATATGGTAAATCCCTGGTCTGATCACACTTAGAGTACTATCTGGTTATATGGTCAATACCTGGTCCGATCACACTTAGAGTACTGTCTGGTTATATGGTCCATCCCTGGCCCTGTCACACTTAGAGTAATGTGTGGTTATATGGTCAATCCCTGGTCCTATCACACTGTCTGGTTATATGGTCAATCCCTGGTCCGATCACACTTAGAGTACTATCTGGTTATATGGTCAATCCCTGGTCCGATCACACTTAGAGTACTGTCTGGTTATATGGTCCATCCCTGGTCCTGTCACACTTAGAGTAATGTCTGGTTATATGGTCAATCCCTGGTCCTGTCACACTTAGAGTACTGTCTGGTTATATGGCCAATCCCTGGTCCTGTCACACTTAGAGTACTGTCCAGTTATTTGGTCAATCCCTGGTCCTATCACACTTAGAGTACTGTCCAGTTATATGGTCAATCCCTGGTCCTATCACACTTAGAGTACTGTCTGGTTATATGGTAAATCCCTGGTCTGATCACACTTAGAGTACTGTCCAGTTATATGGTCAATCCCTGGTCCTATCACATTTAGAGTACTGTCTGGTTATATGGTAAATCCCTGGTCCGATCACACTTAGAGTACTGTCTGGTTATATGGTCAATCCCTGGTCCGATCACACTTAGAGTACTGTCTGGTTATATGGTCCATCCCTGGTCCTGTCACACTTAGAGCACTGTCTGGTTATATGGTCAATCCCTGGTCCTATCACACTTAGAGTACTGTCTGGTTATATGGTAAATCCCTGGTCCGATCACACTTAGAGTGCTATCTGGTTATATGGTCAATCCCTGGTCCGATCACACTTAGAGTACTGTCTGGTTATATGGTCAATCCCTGGTCCGATCACACTTAGATTACTATCTGGTTATATGGTCAATCCCTGGTCCGATCACACTTAGAGTACTGTCTGGTTATATGGTCAATCCCTGGTCCTATCACACTTAGAGTACTGTCTGGTTATATGGTCAATCCCTGGTCCTGTCACACTTAGAGTACTGTCTGGTCATATGGTCAATCCCTGGTCCTGTCACACTTAGAGTACCGTCTGGCTATATGGTCAATCCCTGGTCCTGTCACACTTAGAGTACTGTCCAGTTATATGGTCAATCCCTGGTCCTATCACACTTAGAGTACTGTCCGTTTATATGGCCAATCCCTCGTCCGATCACACTTAGAGTACTGTCTGGTTATATGGTCAAGACCTGGTCCTGTCACACTTAGAGTACTGTCCAGTTAAATGGTCAATCCCTGGTCTGATCACACTTAGAGTACTGTCCGTTTATTTGGCCAATCCCTCGTCCGATCACACTTAGAGTACTGTCCAGTTACATGGTCATCAGCAGCAAAGATATAAAAAAGCTCCAACTGGCTCAAAGGGCTGCCAGATGACCTCTTCATTGCTCTATCCATATGAATACTATCCAAATGCATCAGAATCTCTCATGGCTTCAAGTTAAATAAAATTACTATCAAGTCTTCTGATTTTCATTATTTTCATTAGGAATATTATATTTTTCAAAACACCACAGTATTTTTCAGTCCAGTTAGCACATACTAGCAACACGCATAACCACCAAACCAGACAGGCAAATTCAAGGCAGCTTAAACAACCCAAGCCGAAGAGAAATCACCTTAAATCTACAGTTTTATATAGAGCCATAGCTGAATGGAACTCTTTACCAATCCATATTTCTCAGGCAAAAAGTAACTCCACCTTCAAGAAAAATGTAAAACATCTAATGTGATAGACCATATGACTGGACAGGAAATAGAAATAACATCTAATGTGATAGACCATATGACTGGACAGGAAGTAGAAAGAACATCTAATGTGATAGACCATATGACTGGACAGGAAATAGAAAGAACATCTAATGTGATAGACCATATGACTGGACAGGAAATAGAAAGAACATCTAATGTGATAGACCATATGACTGGACAGGAAATAGAAAGAACATCTAATGTGATAGACCATATGACTGGACAGGAAATAGAAAGAACATCTAATGCGGTAGACCATATGACTGGACAGGAAATAGAAAGAACATCTAATGTGATAGACCATATGACTGGACAGGAAATAGAAAGAACATCTAATGTGATAGACCATATGACTGGACAGGAAATAGAAAGAACATCTAATGTGATAGACCATATGACTGGACAGGAAGTAGAAAGAACATCTAATGTGATAGACCATATGACTGGACAGGAAATAGAAAGAACATCTAATGAGATAGACCATATGACTGGACAGGAAGTAGAAAGAACATCTAATGCGGTAGACCATATGACTGGACAGGAAATAGAAAGAACATCTAATGTGATAGACCATATGACTGGACAGGAAATAGAAAGAACATCTAATGTGATAGACCATATGACTGGACAGGAAGTAGAAAGAACATCTAATGCGGTAGACCATATGACTGGACAGGAAATAGAAAGAACATCTAATGTGATAGACCATATGACTGGACAGGAAGTAGAAAGAACATCTAATGTGATAGACCATGTGACTGGACAGGAAACAGAAATAACATCTAATGTGACAGACCATATGACTGGACAGGAAATAGAAAGAACATCTAATGTGATAGACCATATGACTGGACAGGAAGTAGAAAGAACATCTATTGTGATAGACCATATGACTGGACAGGAAATAGAACAAACATCTAATGTGATAGACCATATGACTGGACAGGAAGTAGAAAGAACATCTAATGTGATAGAATGTTCAATATCCATAATTGTTATGATTATGTATTTGAATTGCGCTCCCTCCAGTCTCACCGGAAGTTGTCCCGCTAGCAGGACTTAAGAAGGTGTGAACAACGCTGAATGGGTGTAGACAAAGAAGTAGTAATAGTTGTACCTGTAACGGCTGTCGTCTTCCTCCTCCTCGGACGAGGAGAGGCGAGAAGGATCAGACCAATATGCGGAGTGATTTGCGTTCATGATGATTTATTATAACGAAACAATCCAGAACACTTACAAATACAAAAACAACCAACAAACGTGACAAAACCGAAACAGTCCTGTGTGGCACAAACACTGACACAGGAACAACCACCCACAAACACACACGTGAACCCCGGCTGCCTAAGTATGATTCTCAATCAGGGACAATGATTTACAGCTGCCTCTGATTAAGAATCATACCCGGCCGAACACAAACAACCCGACATAGAAAAATAACACATAGACAACCCACCCCAACTCACGCCCTGACCAACTAAATACATACAAGAAAAAGGAAAAACAGGTCAGGAACGTGACATAACCCCCCCCTTAAGGTGCGAACTCCGGGCGCACCAGCATAAAGTCTAGGGGAGGGTCTGGGTGGGCGTCTGTCCACGGTGGCGGCTCTGGCCCTGGTCGTAGTCCCCACCCCACCATAGTCAAACCCCGCTTCCTTGGCCTCCTCCCAATGGCCACCCTCCCAATCAACCCCACTAGATTAAGGGGCAATACCGGACTGAGGGGCAATACCGGACTGAGGGGCAACACCGGACTGAGGGGCAACACCGGACTGAGGGGCAACACCGGACTGAGGGACAGCACCGGACTGAGGGGCGGATCCTGGCTGGCTGGCTCTGGCGGATCCTGGCTGGCTGGCTCTGGCGGATCCTGGCTGGCTGGCTCTGGCGGATCCTGGCTGGCTGGCTCTGGCGGATCCTGGATGGCTGGCGGATCCTGGCTGGACGGCTCTGGCGGATCCTGGCTGGACGGCTCTGGCGGATCCTGGCTGGACGGCTCTGGCGGATCCTGGCTGGACGGCTCTGGCGGATCCTGGCTGGACGGCTCTGGCGGGTCCTGGCTGGACGGCTCTGGCTGGTCCTGGCTGGACGGCTCTGGCTGGTCCTGGCTGGACGGCTCTGGCTGGTCCTTTCTGGCGGAAGGCTCGGGACAGACAGACAGCGCTGGGCAGGCAGGCAGCTCAGACAGCGCTGGGCAGGCAGGCAGCTCAGACAGCGCTGGGCAGGCAGGCAGCTCAGACAGCGCTGGGCAGGCAGGCAGCTCAGACAGCGCTGGGCAGGCAGACAGTTCAGACAGCGCTGGGCAGGCAGACAGTTCAGACACTGGCTGTGCTGGAGAGGAGGAAGGCTCTGACAGCGCTGGACAGGTGGAAGCAGCTGGAGAGAGAACCCGGAGAGACAGCCTGGTGCGGGGGGCTGCCACCGGAGGACTGGTACGTGTAGGTGGCACCGGGTATACCGGACCGTGAAGGAGGACACGTGCTCTTGAGCACCGAGCCTCCCCAACCCTACCAGGTTGAATGGTCCCCGTAGCCCTGCCAGTGTGGCGAGGTGGAATAGCCCGCACTGGGCTATGCTGGCGAACCGGGGACACCCTCTGTAAGGCTGGTGCCATGTACGCCGGCCCGAGGAGACGCACTGGAGGCCAGATGCGTTGGGCCGGCTTCATGACACCCGGCTCGATGCCCAACCTAGCCCGGCCAGTGCGGCAAGGTGGAATAGCCCGCACTGGACTAAGCACGCGTACTGGGGACACCGTGCGCTTTACCGCATAACACGGTGTCTGACCAGTACGACGCCCTCTCACTCCACGGTAAGCACAGGGAGTTGGCTCAGGTATCCTACCCGGCTTTGCCACACTCCGCGTGTGCGCCCCCCCCCAATACATTTTTGGGTCTGACTCTCGGGCTCCCAACCGCGTCGCCGCGCTGCCTCCTCATACCAGCGCCTCTCTGCCTTCGCTGCCTCCAACTCCGCCTTGGGACGGCGATATTCCCCTGGCTGAGCCCAGGGTCCTTTTCCGTCCAGAATCTCCTCCCAAGTCCAGGAGTCCTGGGTTTCTTTCTGCTGCTGTTGCCGCCCTTCTCCACTCCGCTTGGTCCTGTGTTGGTGGGTGGTTCTGTAACGGCTGTCGTCTTCCTCCTCCTCGGACGAGGAGAGGCGAGAAGGATCAGACCAATATGCGGAGTGATTTGCGTTCATGATGATTTATTATAACGAAACAATCCAGAACACTTACAAATACAAAAACAACCAACAAATGTGACAAAACCGAAACAGTCCTGTGTGGCACAAACACTGACACAGGAACAACCACCCACAAACACACACGTGAACCCCGGCTGCCTAAGTATGATTCTCAATCAGGGACAACGATTTACAGCTGCCTCTGATTGAGAATCATACCCGGCCGAACACAAACAACCCGACATAGAAAAATAACACATAGACAACCCACCCCAACTCACGCCCTGACCAACTAAATACATACAAGAAAAAGGAAAAACAGGTCAGGAACGTGACAGTACCAAAACATTGAAAGAAGGTTTTCTCAAAAGTGAGTTTACAAGTTGATCATCTTTCAAAGCAGAATTACTTTCCCATTGTTTCCTCAAATGCAGTGTATGATATAGCATTCTCAACTTTTTTTCAATGTAGAAAACAGAAATTCAAATGTTGCTACATAAGACAGAATCAAGGTGGTGAGTCACATTTGTAAAAAAATAAAGAAATAATGTTTTCACATAATTATTAGTGTTATTTAACAATGTTTAACACTGTCAATCATAGGAATTAGTCATCTGTGGTGGAATATTCTTTTAACTGTAATTGAAGGGTAATACGCCTTACAAACATTGAGCCGGTTTCCCTCTACGGAGATAACGACCTATTTATCCTCCAACACAGCTCTGTCCGTCTGCCTAACCATCATGGAGGATAAACAGATGGGAGAGGACCATCAGAACGTCCAAATCACATAAAAACATGATATTAACCGTGGACAAATTGATCTTCACATCAGAGCACCACACACACACACACACACACACACACACACACACACACACACACACACACACACACACACACACACACACACACACACACACACACACACACACACACACACACACACACACACACACACACACACACACACACACTCTTTCTCTCTAAAGCATTTATAAGCATTCCGTAGATGGTCCCCTCCCAGCTGAGCGCTACCACAAAGTGGACCCAGTCTAGAAGTCTTGATAAGAATGCAGACCAGACCATGGTGATTAAGAGGGTGTGAAATCTTATCTCACTCCCACTGGTCTTCCAGGAACTATGATCAGCTTAAAACATATACTGTATGGCCATTACTCATCAGCTTTTTTACAGTGTCTCACTAAAGCAAAGAATGACAGAGAATTTTGAGGATAGGGTTAGATGATACATACAATGACAAGAATTAAGAAGGAGGGGTTGAGGAGGAGTATCTGGAGTGGACTGGGTTGAAACATCCAGGCATGGTTGATTAAGAAATATCATGAAATAAACAGAGTAGAATCACTTCCTATTGGATAAACTCTTAGCAGATAGATTGGAATTTGTTTATAGGAAGTGAGACTTTAACATGAGGGCTTTGAAACCCCAACATGGAGTCAACGAGCAGCAGCACCTCAGAGAAACACAGCCCACGCTAGGTATCAGTACACAACGCAACACAAGTCAACACAGGGAAACTGATTGGGATAAGGGCTTGTATAGAGGAGCATTAGGACAGGAAGCAGCCATTTTAAACTGCCTTGTTGTCACAGCTGCACAGTTGTCTGATCCAAGATCCCATTTTAACCCTGTCATCCCCAAATGAACAAGATAAAATAGGAAAATATATTTTTAAAACTTCATTTTAGGAAGCAATTTTCTACGAATTTGGACTTTTCGTGAAAAGAAAGAACCAAGAGTTGGATCGTAATCATAAACAACACCGTGCTGCTCACACATCATACATTTTGATATTTTCAATCTCCTTTTTGCAATAACCAATTAAAGCATGCGTCTCTGTTGATTTAATTGGTTGGATGGCGATGGAAGGCGGGACTTCTTCAGCTTTCGGTTGGGGTTTGGTTGAGAGAGTTCATGGTTAACAAGAGTGTTGCTATGGTCTCTAAGCTTGTTGCCGAGTAATTTGTAACTCAGCATCCAATCAGTGCTTTATGATCTTCCCATCTGTCAGTGTGGATTCTTTTCCATATTGCTCGCTGAATGATGCAGATCCTAGGATTAAACTTCTGAACCGATTTACAACACAATATTTACATGACTACGTGTGTCTCTACTTCCCATGTAAAATGGTGGACGTAAGATAATGAATCATAGACGTTAATGTGGCCGTTAGAAACATATGGAGACTGAATCGTCTACCTCGGGCACCATCAAACTCAACTCTGGACCTCGAAGCCGGTTCCACTGCATTTTCTTCATGCTTCCCCTCTAATCAGGGACTGATTTAGAACTGGTGGGTGCAGTTAAATATCAGGTAGAACAGAAAAGCAGCAGACTCTGGACCTTGTAGGGTAAGGGTTGAATACCCCAATCAAGAAGGTAGAAATGACACGTGCAGATGGGAATTAGAGAAATTATATTTTCTGACATTCACGAGAAGTGGGTTAATGTAAGCACTTTGTTCTACAGTAGGTTAGTACCAACAGAAAGCTTTTAGAGAACCGTTTCTAAAATGCAAAGTAAACTACAAGTCCATCATCAGCCAATTGTGAATTTCTATGGACACTTTTCTCTGAATGCGAACTTGAGAAAATAGTGAGTAACTCACTAACCCTAAAATTCACTAACCCTAACCCGAACCCTAAAATACACTAGCCCTAACCCTAAAATATACAAACCCCAAACCTAAAATGTACAAACCCCAACCCTAAAATCTGCATGGATGTCATATTAGGAATCAGCCCTTGTTCATTTTGTTTGGACCAGTCTGACCGTACGAACACAGTATTGCCATTCACAATGATTTAAATAGGAACCATAGGGAAAGAATGACTGAAAGGACTCTCTTCAAATGATAGCCCTCCTCATTAACCTTATCTAATCAACAATCCAAATAGCTGACTTGAATGAAAACAATTTGTTTGGAGATATTAAATCTAACACTTTGATTCCTGTTGATGACTAATGCTCAGTGGGTTGAGTGTTTTCAACAAATCAGGCACAGCGAAATGCTTTTCACTGATGATGACAGATAGAAATGAGATGGATATAGAGGCTGTTTTACGGGCTCCTGAAAACGTATGCTAGTTAGTCTGTTTTCTGATCTTAACTTTTTTTGTTCATAATGTTTCTTCCATAATTTCGTGGGACCTCAAAGAGCTTCTGGACATCACACGCATTTAATCCTAGTAAAAAGTCCCTGTCTTAGGTCAGTTAGGATCACCACTTTATTTTAAGAATGTGAGAATGTCAGAATAATAGTAGAGAGAATGATTGATTTCAGCTTGTATTTCACATTCCCAGTGGGTCAGAAGTTCACATACACTCAATTAGTATTTGGCAGCATTGCCTTTAAATTGTTTAACTTGGGTCAAACGTTTTGGGTAGCCTTCCACAAGCTTCCCACAATAAGTTGGGTGAATTTTGTCCCATTCCTCCTGACAGAGCTGGTGTAACCGAGTCAGGTTTGTAGGCCTCCTCGCTTGCACATGCTTTTCAGTTCTGCCCACAAATCTTCTATAGGATGGAGGTCAGGGTTTTGTGATGGCCAGTCCAATACGTTGACTTGGTTGTCCTTAAGCCATTTTGCCACAACTTTGGAAGTATGCTTGGGGTCATTGTCCATTTGGAAGACCCATTTGAGACCAAGCTTGAACTTCCTGACTGATGTCTTGGAATGTTGCTTCAATATATCCATATCATTTTCCGCCTCATGATGCCATCTATTTTGTGAAGTGCACCAGTCCCTCCTGCAGCAATGCACCGCCACAACATGATGCTGCCACCCCCGTGCTTCGCGGTTTGGATGGTGTTCTTCGGCTTGCAGCCTCCCCCTTTTTCCTGGTGTTTATACTTGCGTACTATTGTGTGTACAGATGAACATGGTACCTTCAGGAAATTGCTCCCAAGGATGAATCATACTTCTGGAGGTCTTGGCTGATTTCTTTTGATTTTCCCATGATGTCAAGCAAAGATGCACTGAGTTTGAAGATATGCCTTGAAATACATCCACAGGTACACATTCCAATTGCCTCAAATTATGTTAATTAGCCTATCAGAAGCTTTTAATGCAATGATATAATTTTCTGGAATTTTCCAAGCTGTTTAAAGGCACAGTCAACCTTCTGACCGGCTGGAATTGTGATGCAGTGAATTATAAGTGAAATAATCTATTTGTAAACGATTGTTGGAAAAATGATATGTGTCATGCACAAAGTAGATGTCCTAACCTACTTGCCAAAACTATAGTTTGTTAACAAGACATTTGTGGAGTGGTTGAAAAACGAGTTTTAATGTCTCCAACCTAAGTGTATGTAAACTTCCGACCAACTGTAAGTAAGCATTTTATGGTAAGGTCTACACCTGCGCACGTGACATATACATTTTGATTTGATTTGATATTTGATATCCGCATTGAGCTAAAGGCTAGAGCTGCTGCTTTCAAGGAGTGGGACACTAACCCGGACGCTTAGAAGAAATCCTGCTACGCCCTCCGACAAAACAACAAACAGAGAAAGTGTCAATTTCAAGACTAAGATTGAATCCTACTACACCGGCTCTGACGCTCATTGGATGTGGCAGGTCTTGCAAATTATCAAAGAATACAAAGGGAAACCCAGCCGTGAGCTGCCCAGTGATGCGAGCCTACCAGATGAGCTAAATGCCTTCTGTGCTCGCTTCGAGGCAAGCAACACTGAACCATGCCTGAGAGCACCAGCTGTTTCGGGCAACTGCGTGATCACGCTCTCCGTATCCGATGTGTGTAAGATCTTTAAACAGGTCAATATTCACAAGGCTCAAGGGCCAGACAGATTACCAGCATGCATAATCAGAGCATGTGCTGACCAGCATGTAAGTTTTCACTGACATTTTCAACCTCTCCCTGACCCAATCTGTAATACCTACATGTTTCAAGCAGACCACCATAATCCCTGTGCTCAAGAAAGCCCAAGGTAACCTGTTTAAATGACTACCACTCCGTAGCACTCACATCTGTAGCCATGAAATGCTTTGAAATCTGGTCATGGCTCACATCAACACCATTATCCCAGACACCCTGGACCCAATTCGCATACCATGCCAACAGATCCACAGATGATGCAATTGCACTCCACACTGCCCTTGCCCACTTGGACAAAAGGAACACCTACGTGAGAATGCTGTTCATTGACTACAGCTCAGCATTCCATGCCATAATGCCCTCCAAGCTCATCACTAAGCTAATAACCCTGAGACTGAACACCTCCCTTTGCAACTGGATCCTGGACTTCTTGATGGGACACCCATGTGGTGAGGGTAGGCAACAACACATCTGCCATGCTGACCCTCAACCCCTCCGTGGTGTGTCCTTAAGTGTATGCTTCCCAACCGAAACAGTTCGCCACAGTTCGTTCATATATTATGTTGACATTTTGTGATGTTTTTGTTTATTTTTGGAGTTTGGTTTTATCGGTTGTTTGGGCACACAACAAGTTCTTAAGCCGAAGTCTATGGACCTTTGTCCAAAACTCAGTGCGGATTCAACATCACTACAACTTCAAGCTTCGATTGACCGAGGACGTACAAAAGTACCTTCCGCAGTTTGATTCTAGCCATGCATTATATAAAGACCAGCATGTAAATGCCAGTTCATAGATGGAGATTGTGGAGACGCTGGGGTCCAACCCAACCACTTATTTGAAAAAGTGGGGTAGGGTTTGTGACAAGTTTGTCAAGGGAAAATAAAAGAAACAAGGGCCGTATTGGAGATGAAATGTTGCTGCTTGTTCGACACGTGAAGCATGGGAAGACTGAAACCAGCATGCCATCTTCACCAAAGGATGGGCTATGTTGTTGTATTTGCTATCGTAGTCAACAAAAACAGTAGCCATGTTTTGCTAACAATAGCTAGCCAGCTTGCTAGTGACTAGCTAGCCTAGCAGCATGCTTGTGCAGGGAAAGCAAGACAACCAACTAAAGATCTTTACAACTTTTGATCAAACATAATTTGTCAAGGATAGAAAATAAGAAGCTTCCTACATTGGTAACACCAAAGTCAAAGTTTGGTAGCAAGGTCCAGCTAGTCGAAATGCTGCAAACGTTTGAGCGGAGTAGGCCAGGCTTACACTACTCTACTCAAACGTTTGAGCGGAGTAGGCCAGGCTGACACAACTCTACTCAAACGTTTGAGCGGAGTAGGCCAGGCTTACACAACTCTACTCAAACGTTTGCAACATTATACGTATAGTTGATTGTAGTCTCGGTTAATGATATTTTATGTTCATTAATGTTTTGGATATGTGTACTAAATAGCCCTCTGTTTTTTTTAAGGCACAACCACCATTGAATGGAGACAGGACCTGCTTTTGTTGTCTTCGCTCCAGCACTGCCTTTTCACCGGCCCCAAGCACTACATCTTCCCCCCACTACTGACTGGTATTTGGAGCGCAGCCCATCTCTCTCACTGAGTTGCAGTGCAGAATTAGAAACAATCTCCATGCAGGACCTGGGGAGCTCTATCCTGGGCCCACCTCCAAGACCTAATACACTGGCTTGCTCCTCAGTGATGCCACAGAGCAGCAGCTGTAGTAGCAGGGCTGTGAGAAGAAGGGGGGGGGGGGGGGGGGCTGCAGACTCAGTCCTTGACACATCACTCACAAAGGCCTTGCAAATTATTGAATACAAATCTCAAGATCTGGAGAACATCATGCACCAAGCCACCAGCGTGTCCCCCTTACTCTCTTCTGTTGTGTCCTCACCATGCACACTCATAATGTCCCCCCTCTTCTCATCCTGGCACCTACAGCTGATTTCCATGAAAGAACTCTCACCAAATATACGGGAAGAATTCAATCACCCGCTGCATGAGTTCGTGCTTGACTTCAAGAAGGGGACATGGACCGAACGACTGGGACCACAGTAAATCAACAACTTGTTCTGTTGTTGTTCAGATGTCTGAGGAGTTTCATTTTATTCCATAAACATTTTGTTATCTACATGTCTGTTCATAACAGACAATGTTTTTTCTATTGTTCCAAAATATTTATATTCAGAAACATTTTTAACTACACAGATTTTATTCCAGAAACACTTGTTTACATGTCTGTATTGTTTACATGTCTGTATTGTTTACATGTCTGTATTGTTTACATGTCTGTATTGTTTACATGTCTGTATTGTTTACATGTCTGTATTGTTTACATGTCTGTATTGTTTACATGGCTGTATTGTTTACATGGCTGTATTGTTGTTTACTTTCAGAAGTAAGAATAAAAGTTTATTTGTTGAAAAAGCTCTGTTGGCATTTCTTCAAGGTGTTCAAATGCATTCTATCTGAACATCAAGTGCTGACAACGTACAGAAGAGCTGTGTGTCACAGACTTTTACAGGCTTTCTTCTACTTGTGGTGTAGTTCAATCTAATCTAAATTACTGCACACTGAGATTCCCCAGAATGAGGTTTCATTTTAAACTCTACTGGTTCACAGTGCACACAAAGAACTGAATGTTTGCATCCAATTATCCTTGCAACCATGATTCCCAATGCATTCTCTGACTCTCCAACAACAAGAGTGGTAGTTCCAGGTACGCCAAGGTTGAGATGGACACCTGTGAAGGAGAGGTAACAAGAGAATATACAGTACCCAACCAATAGCATGTGGACACCTGCTCGTTAAACATCTCACTCAAAAAATCATGGGCATTAATATGGAGTTGGGCCCCTATTTGCTGCTACAACGTTCTCCACTCTTCTGTGAAGGCTTTAGGCCTGGCTCGCAGTCAGCATTAAAATTCATCTCAAAGGTGTTTGAAGGGGTTGAGGTCAGGGCTCTGTGTAGGCCAGGCAAGTTCTTCCACACCGACCTCAACAAACCATTTCTGTATGGACCTCGCTTTGTCCACGGGGCCATTGTCATGCTGAAACAGGAAAGGGCCTTCCCCAAACTGTTGCCACAAAGTTGGAAGCACAAGATGTCCCTTCAATGGAACTAAGGAGCCCAAACCATGAAAAACAGCCCCAGACCATTATTCTGATTATTTAGCCTGACGAGTTTCAGAAGAAAGTTATTTGCTTCTGGCCATTTTGAGCCTGTAATCGAACCCACATATGCTGATACTCCAGATACTCAACTAGTCTAAAGAAGGCCAGTTTTATATGCTTCTTTAATTAATCAGCACAACAGTTTTCAGCTGTGCTAACATAATTGCAAAAGGGTTTTCTAATGATCAATTAGGCTTTTAAAATGATAAACTTGGGTTAGCTAACATAATGTGCCATTGGAACACAGGAGTGATGGTTGCTGATAATGGGCCTC
>NC_092105.1:8947512-8967512 GCF_045679555.1 Salvelinus alpinus | reverse complement strand
ATCGAATCAAATGTATTTATATAGCACTTCTTACATCAGCTGATATCTCAAAGTGCTGTACAGAAACCCAGCCTAAAACAGATCTCCCATCTGTATCAAGAATGGTCCACCATACAAAGTAGATCTAGCCAACTAGACACAACGGTGGGATACACTGGAGTGACATCCAGCCAACTAGACACAACGGTGGGATACACTGGAGTGACATCCAGCCAACTAGACACAACGGTGGGATACACAGGAGTGACATCCAGCCAACTAGACACAGCGGTGGGATACACTGGAGTGACATCCAGCCAACTAGACACAACGGTGGGATACACTGGAGTGACATCCAGCCAACTAGACACAACGGTGGGATACACTGGAGTGACATCCAGCCAACTAGACACAACGGTGGGATACACAGGAGTGACATCCAGCCAACAAGACACAAGGGAGGGATACACTGGAGTGACATACAGCCAACTAGACACAACGGTGGGATACACAGGAGTGACATCCAGCCAACTAGACACATTAACTGCGAAATCTTAAGGTTAGTCATTATCTCAGAATGGTTTAGGTTAGGGTTAAGGTGTGGTAGTCCCAGGCACTGCATTGCAGTGCTTGAGGCGTCACTACAGACACCCTGGTTTGATTCCAGGCTGTATCACAACCGGCCGTGATTGGGAGTCCCATAGGGCGGTGCACAATTGGCCCAGCGTCATCCGAGTTTGGCCGGTGTAGACCGTTATTGTAAGTAAGAATTTGTTCTTAACTGACTTGTCTAGTTAACTAAAGGTTTGGGATAGGCTTAAAACAGACATCTCAAAAATAACTTTCTATCGCTGGATTCAAACTGGATTTAAACTAGATTGAAATGTTGGAATCCGAGCTATGCAAATTATCCAACCCTATCCACAGAGCCCGACCAAAACCACACCTATTCCAAGATAACAGCTCTCACTGTTTCCCCTAGCGGCCCATTATGACGTCATCTCCCGACGTCATCAGACATGGGCGGATGATGAATACCGTATCACGGGTAACCTGGCTGGGAGTCAACATGGGCCAGCGTCCCTGTGGAATGCTTTCTACTCCTTGTATAGTCCGTGACCTGACGAGATGAGGTTGTTCAGAGAGCAAAAAGGGGGGGGGTTCAACTAAATGTTAGGAAGGTGTTCCTAGTGTTTGGTATAATCAGTGTATATTACATACACAGAACCAGTCAAAAAACTGTTGTGAACTGATCATCAAGGCAAAGGGTTGGCTACTTTGAAGAATCTCAAATATAAAATATATTTTGAATTGTTTAACACTTTTTTGGTTACTACATAATTCAATATGTGTTATTTCATAGTTTTGATGTCTTCGCTATTATTGTACAATGTAGAAAATAGTAAAAATAAAGAAAAACCCTGGAATGTATAAGTGTGTTCAAACTTTCGACTGGTACTGTATATATATATATATATATATATATATATATATATATATATATATATATATATATAACCTCAGTTTGCCAACAATGCTACATTTAGTTATAATACATGTAGCATTGTGGCAAACTGAGATTGTTTCAATAGGTACAGTAATCCAATCAGCTCTCGATGCACCGAGCCCTGAAGTGTTTCATTTCAAACTCCCTTAACCTTAACACCACTACATTACATGTCATCTGTAGAACGCACCTCTATATTAGTGAACAATGGAACAGCCAGTGGATTAGCGAGCACACCCCTGGGTTTAGATTCCTTTTGTGTAAAACAGATGGAGTTAACTGGGCCCAGCGTGAGTGAGACTGAGAGATGGTTGCTGGGAGCTGTGAGGATGGCTGCTTTGAACAGTAGATAGGTGTTAAATAAGCACTGATGGCCATCACCAAATGTTATTGTGGTTGTTTTAGTGAAAATGCTGCTCAGTATAGGAGTTGAGATGTTATTCAGTTTATTATTATATATTTTTTTAACTTTAGGCAGGATTCAATAGACATAGGCATTGCATCGTATACTGGTTAGCTACTACTGCGTCACGAGTGTTGAAGGCCTGTTGTTGAGTCACAGCTTTGTCTGTTCCTCCAGTAATTCATTAAGCAGCAAACAGCAACCCAACATATGGACGTCTTCCCAAAGTTCAAGACAGTTGAAAGTTATTTTTACGTAAGTAATGTTTTGGCCTTTGGTTCAATTAAACCATGGTTTTGATCTCCACCCTTGCTACTGCATCTGACCTCAGAAGGCTGCAGATAAAACACATGATTACAATCTCGTGCCATAGCCTATCCCACCCCTGCCAGATAAATCGTTTCTGTTTGCAATGCCCATTTTTGACCACACATTAGATAATCCATTTAAAAGGTACATCAGATGCAGTTGTAAACATTGACACATACAGTATCTTTGTTTGTGTGTACATTTACATTTACATTTAAGTCATTTAGCAGACGCTCTTATCCAGAGCGACTTACAAATTGGTGCATTCACCTTATGATATCCAGTGGAACAACCACTTTACAATAGTGCATCTAACTCTTTTAAGGGGGGGGGGGGAGGGGTTAGAAGGATTACTTTACCCTATCCTAGGTATTCCTTAAAGAGGTGGGGTTTCAGGTGTCTCCGGAAGGTGGTGATTGACTCCGCTGACCTGGCGTCGTGAGGGAGTTTGTTCCACCATTGGGGTGCCAGAGCAGCGAACAGTTTTGACTGGGCTGTACTTCCTCAGAGGTAGGGAGGCGAGCAGGCCAGAGGTGGATGAACGCAGTGCCCTTGTTTGGGTGTAGGGCCTGATCAGAGCCTGAAGGTACGGAGGTGCCGTTCCCCTCACAGCTCCGTAGGCAAGCACCATGGTCTTGTAGCGGATGCGAGCTTCAACTGGAAGCCAGTGGAGAGAGCGGAGGAGCGGGGTGACGTGAGAGAACTTGGGAAGGTTGAACACCAGACGGGCTGCGGCGTTCTGGATGAGTTGTAGGGGTTTAATGGCACAGGCAGGGAGCCCAGCCAACAGCGAGTTGCAGTAATCCAGACGGGAGATGACAAGTGCCTGGATTAGGACCTGCGCCGCTTCCTGTGTGAGGCAGGGTCGTACTCTGCGAATGTTGTAAAGCATGAACCTACAGGAACGGGTCACCGCCTTGATGTTAGTTGAGAACGACAGGGTGTTGTCCAGGATCACGCCAAGGTTCTTAGCACTCTGGGAGGAGGACACAATGGAGTTGTCAACCGTGATGGCGAGATCATGGAACGGGCAGTCCTTCCCCGGGAGGAAGAGCAGCTCCGTCTTGCCGAGGTTCAGCTTGAGGTGGTGATCCGTCATCCACACTGATATGTCTGCCAGACATGCAGAGATGCGATTCGCCACCTGGTTATCAGAAGGGGGAAAGGAGAAGATTAATTGTGTGTTGTCTGCATAGCAATGATAGGAGAGACCATGTGAGGATATGACAGAGCCAAGTGACTTGGTGTATAGCAAGAATAGGAGAGGGCCTAGAACAGAGCCCTGGGGGACACCAGTGGTGAGAGCACGTGGTGCGGAGACAGATTCTCGCCACGCCACCTGGTAGGAGCGACCTGTCAGGTAGGACGCAATCCAAGCGTGGGCCGCGCCGGAGATGCCCAACTCGGAGAGGGTGGAGAGGAGGATCTGATGGTTCACAGTATCGTGTAGATTTGATTATAATGTCGGCTAACCGAGGTCAAGTCATGGACTAATAGTAATCTACCTGTAAATACAATGAGATTACAACTACCCAATTGGAAGCCAGCCCTTACATTTGGACTTGGTCAAGACCCCAAGGCCAGTCCAAACATGTTAGCGTGAAAACTGCGGAGAGAAACTACAGAGAGAAATGGAGAAAAATTGAGAGAATTTTTTTAACAATAATATAGTCCAAATAATAATAACAATAAAAATGTACAAAAAATATAATATAATTATTTTATTTTACTTTTAAATAATAATATAAATTATAATAATAATGATAAAAAAATTATATATATATAATCAGAATATAATTTATACTAAATAAATACAAAGAATAATAACACCAATCATTATAATACAAATAATAATACAAAGAATAATAATAAAAATAAAGAAAGAATAATAGTCTTTAAAAAAAAATATATTATGATGATTATATAAATTATTATAATAATAATGATATTAATAATACTACATTTAAAAAAGAAATGTACCACTAATCATTATAATACAAATAATAATACCAATAATAATAATAATAATGATGTTGAAAACAATACATTCAATTTTTTTTTTTTATATTTTCTAAATTTTACCATCTGCTTTATTCATCAGGCACTACTGTTGAACATTGAGTGACAGAAACCAGTGCGGATTTGTTTAAAAAAAAATATCTTGCCAAAGCCTTCCTGTTAGCTCCAAACTAGCGCCAAGCTAGCTCTCCAAACTAACTAGTGGTCATGAAAGTTTGTACCAAAACTATAGCTCCTAGTGAACTTTTTGCAAGCTAAATATCTTTATAAAACAAATAGTATTACTTTCCAAACTTGCTTCATTGTTAGGGAAGTCATTACATTGTAATTAGGCCAACGTGTATTTGTTTTTAGAAACTTTTATTTGTTAGCCCTAAGCTAATGTGTTATCAGTTAAGCACTTTTCATGCCCACACTTGGTGATTACTAGGCTCAAGAGTTATGGTTAGGCTAGGTTTTTGAGACAAATGCACTATACATAAGTGTAGCCTATGCTTACAGAAGTCAATGTCTGAACTACCGCGGGCATCTAATTAGCGTAATAAAACAATCGCTAGTGGGGCATTTAAGCCCCGTACAACGTCTCTGTCTCCCAGGCTGTGTGCCACTTCCAAGACCAGAACCAATCACATGCAAGGAACAACAAGTCATCGAGCCACATTCAAACAGAGATAGAAATCTGAAGCTGAATGTTTTTTACATCTAGTTTCCTAGCAAGACTGCTTAGCAAGCTCAGTTGGCTAGCTACTCTAGTGAGCTAGTTAGCTAGTTAGTCTTGTTAGCTAGCTAGCAACTTGTTATCTATGCCGGTTGTTCACTTGCGTAACTGATAAACACTTCATGTTTTGCGGACAATATTTACATTTACAAAGCTCCATTCCTGACAGGCTGATCAGATTAGCTTTCACCCTCATAGCTCGATCCTATTCATTAGCAGCCTCAGAGGTTGTAAATCAGGACGCTGCCTTGTAGGCTGTTTCATGAGCAAATTGTCTTGCAGGCATATTAACAGTCAAAGTCTGATGCGTAATGATACAGTGGGTGAGCGCTATTCCTGTCAGGCTGATCTGATTCAATAGCAGCCTCAGAGACTCACAAGTCAGGACGCTGCTATACATGGGTCTATATCGACTAAATTAAACCATTCTCTCCTCTCTGCCAGCTCCCTGAGCCACTCCAGACTAGCCAGGTCTCTAGGCAGCATGTAGGTAGTGGCCAGAGACAGAGAGCCAGTGTGATGTGAGCCCAGTGGCTGCCATAGAGACACAGCCAATGACACAGTCAATGCAGGCAGCCCAGTCAGCACAGGCAACGTGCCCAACCTAAACATTCCGCAGGCCCAAATAGAAGGCATGCCCACCTAGCCCCACTTCAACCCATTCTCTGGGCTCTTGCCTACTCTGTTGTTCCCCCACACACCAAGGGGTCTGCCTGAGTTTTTACAATCACATAAAAACACCTCTATCTGTGTATGCTGCTAGGCTACAACCCTCAAGCTCCAATCAACACTTAGGCTCCCTTCAACACTCAAGCTCCCATCAACTCTCAAGCTCCAATCAACACTCAGGCTCCCTTCTACACTCAGGCTCCCTTCAACACTCAATCTCCCTTCAACATTCAAGCTCCCTTCAACACTCAGGCTCCCTTCTACACTCAGGCTCCCTTCTACACTCAGGCTCCCTTCAACACTCAATCTCCCTTCAACACTCAAGCTCCCTTCAACACTCAGGCTCCCTTCAACACTCAGGCTCCCTTCAACACTCAGGCTCCCTTCAACATTTAAGCTCCCTTCAACACTCAATCTCACTTCAACATTCAAGCTCGCTTCAACACGCAGGCTCCCTTCAACATTTAAGCTCCCTTCAACACTCAATCTCACTTCAACATTCAAGCTCCCTTCAACATTTAAGCTCCCTTCAACAGTCAAGCTCCCTTCAACATTCAAGCTCCCTTCAACATTCAAGCTCCCTTCAACATTTAAGCTCGCTTCAGCATTTAAGCTCACTTCAACATTTAAGCTCCCTTCAACATTTAAGCTCCCTTCAACATTCAAGCTCCCTTCAACATTCAAGCTCCCTTCAACATTCAAGCTCCCTTCAACATTCAAGCTCAACCACTTGAACACTCTCCAGCTCTTTACACTCTCTATGGCTCATTGCATATTCTATTGTAATGGATGATTCAGGAGTATGACTACCTGTAGCTTCTCTCCACCGTATTGCTTCACTGTCTCATTGCTTTCAGACACCGGCAACCTGTTATTGGATGTTTTTGGATTCTGCTGCATTACGTTATGCTGACATAAATCATTGTTCTACAAGGGGACCCTTTCCTTATCTCCCCTTTTTCTATTTTTTAAAATGTCCCTCCAAACAGATTGTTCCAGAGCACAGAAAACAATGTTCTTTACAAGCAATGTGATTTACTAGACTATGCTATTTTTTTTCTTTCTCTCTTCGCTTTCATTGTATGTCTCACTGCTCTGTTCTATGCTGTTGTGGTCGTGTGTGAAATGTTGTCTTTAGTCAACCTCTACTCTTAGTTGCCCTCATGTCATTTCTTAAGTCTAGAATGGACAGACGTCATGTACAGTAAACTCTTGCATCTTGTGTTCATCTTAATCCCTGTATAGGGGATTGACAATGTTTCTGTGTATGATCTGCGTTTCCTATTTAACTCTGCCTTGGTGTAACTGTGTGCATTTTGTCCCTTGTTTATATCATGGAACAGAAGTATAACATAAAGGGTGTGTGTCATAAAATGACACTATTCCCTGTATAGTACACTGCTAGTCCTGGCCAGCAGTAGTGGGATTAGAGGGCCACTTCAGATGTCAATACTCATTCCCTGCTTGTTTACGTACTAGTAGAAGGATGCCATAGCAACCCAGACTAATACTAAACTATAAGACTAACACGCCACTCTGCCTGTTGACAATGGTCCTTCTGAGCTGTGCACTGCTGTCTTAACCTCTGTCTTAACCTCTCTCTTAACCTCTGTCTTAACCGCTATCTTAACCTCTGTCTTAACCGCTGTCTTATCCGCTGTCTTAACCGCTGTCTTAACCACTGTCTTAGCCGCTGTCTTAACCGCTCTCTTAACCGCTGTCTTAGCCGCTGTCTTAACCGCTGTCTTAACCGCTGTCTTAGCCGCTGTCTTAACCGCTGTCTTAACCGCTGTCTTAACCTCTGTTATAATCTCTGTCTTAACCTCTGTCTTAACCGCTGTCTTAACCGCTGTCTTAACCGCTGTCTTAACCGCTATCTTAACCGCTGTCTTAACCTCTGTCTTAACCGCTATCTTAACCGCTATCTTAACCGCTGTCTTAACCGCTGTCTTAACCGCTATCTTAACCACTGTCTTAACCGCTGTCTTAACCGCTGTCTTAACCGCTATCTTAACCGCTGTCTTAACCGCTGTCTTAACCGCTGTCTTAACCGCTATCTTAACCGCTATCTTAACCGCTGTCTTAACCTCTGTATGTTATGGATCAGTTCATGCCCAATTGTTTGAGGTGTTGAGGTGTTTTGTAGATATAATCATTTGTGAAAAGTCAGCATTCTAAAACAAGCACAATGTCTTCTCTAAGGGGGGTATGCTCTACTGAGAGAATCTGTCAGAATGTTACCGATAGAAGTGTACAGTAATGCCTAGAAGAATTTATACGATGTCACACTCTTGAATAATATATTGTTTGTCCACGTTGTACATTCTACATTCTGCTTGTTGTATTTGGCTTAATATGCCCCAGCTTTCTTTCAGTCTTCTGTAACGCTTCTAGTCAGTTGTCTTTGTTCTTTGAGCTGCTGTACAAACACTGGAAGGAAGTAAGTCATTTGAGAAACTGAAATCAATTCATTTGTATTTTGTACATATTTGTGTACATGTTTTGATGAACAATACTATCAGATGGTAATCAGTCTTACGTACTGTCACGTCCTGACCTTAGAGAGACGTTTTATTTCTCTATTTGGTGAGGTCAGGGTGTGATGTGGGGTGGGCATTCTATGTTGTCTATTTCTTTGTTTTTGGCCGAGTATGGTTCCCAATCAGAGGCAGCTGTCTATCGTTGTCTCTGATTGGGGATCATACTTAGGCAGCCCTTTTTCCCCACTTTCTGTTGTGGGATCTTGTCTGTTTGTGTTGCATGTGTTTGCACTACTAGCTTTACGTTCGTTGAGTTGTTTATTGTTTTTTTGGTGGAACATTTAAAATGAAAGGAAAATGTACGCCTACCACGCTGCACCTTGGTCTCATCCTAACGACGAACGTTACACATACAAGAGGGACCTAAAGGGGCCTCGTCTCATTCATGATAATCATGCACTAAATATCTGCTTAGAAAACACCACCATTGTCTTTGACAGTTATTTACTTGCGACCAGATACGGACATTTGATATTTATAGAAGAATGGCGACGTGCTACACAACAACCAGATATTCTGTTTTAAGCTTTGTTCCTTTCATCTTATACACGTCATTGTGCTGGACTAGAGCATCTGAGAACAGGAGATGGATAGTGGTTGCTGATCACACAGGAGTGTTCGTAGGCTTGCAGCCAAACTGATAAAAAATGTAAACTACCCTTTAAAAAGTTTGGGGTCACTTAGAAATGTCCTTGTTTTTGAAGGAAAATAGTATTTTTTTTGTCCATTAAAATAACATCAAATTAATCAGAAACACAGTGTAGACATTGTTAATGTTGGAAATTACTATTGTAGCTGGAAACGGCTGATTTTATTATGGAATATCTACATAGGCGTACAGAGGCCCATTATCAGCAACCATCACTCCTGTGTTCAAATGTCACGTTGTGTTAGCTAATCCAAGTAAATCATTTTAAAAGGCTAATTGTTCATTAGAAAGCCCTTTTGCAATTATGTTAGCATAGCTGAAAACTGTTGTTCTGATTAAAGAAGCAATACAACTGACCTTCTTTAGACTAGTTGAGTATCTGGGGCATCAGCATGTGTGGGTTCGATTACAGGCTCAAAATGGCTAGAAACAAAGAACTTTCTTCTGAAAATTGTCAGTCTATTCTTATCCTGAGAAATGAAGGCTATTCCATGCGAGAAATTGCCAAGAAACTGAAGATCTGGTACAACACTGTGTACTACTCCCTTCACAGAACAGCGCAAACTGTCTCTAACCAGAATAGAAAGAGTAGTGGGAGCCAAATTGAGCAAGAGGAAAAGTACATTAGACTGTCTAGTTTGAGAAACAGATGCCTCACAAGCTCTCAACTGGCAGCTTCATTAAATAGTACTCCCCAAAACACAAGTCTCAACATCAACAGTGAAGAGGTGACTCCGGGATGCTTGCCTTAATAAAAAAAAAACTGGTAGAAAAAACAAATTTCCCTCTCCAATATTCCTATACATGCAGGACGTGCAGGAGGTACGACAGGTTTCCTCCACTGAGTGACTGCATGCGCGGTGCGGTGATGAGCTTGGCCTTGGCAAGGTGGCCTTGGCAAGCTGGGGCATGCCACATCCAAGAGTCTCTGAGGTTCATCAACCTCCTCCCTCTCTTCATTAGGAGTCCTTACCCTCATTAAAGCTGTACAGGGGATAATTAAAGACAGACACCACTCCGATGACACTAACTCAGCCGCCCGAGTCGCCCTCATTAAACTCCCTGTCCTGAGTATGTCCTCAGGAAAACCCCCTCAGCGTCAATACTGCATGCATCAATACCCATCAGTTTACATAATGCTGTAATGGTTCGATGTTTGTTAGAGAGTTATTGCCATATTTAATGGGCACTGTTATGCCCGAGGACTTGTTTGAATTGGGTTAGGTTTGGTCACGCTGGTTAACGTTTCGCTCAGGAAGTGTGTTTGTGTAGGCATGTGCTTGTATGTTTGTGCATATATAATGTGTGTGTGTGTGTGTGTGTGTGTGTGTGCATGTGTAGGGAAGAGTGGGGTAAGCAGAGTTTTTTTCTTTACATTCAGCATCACTCCGTCAAGGGAAATATAGTATTCCTTCTAACAAAGATATATACACACTGTATATTTCAGGATGCTGTGTATCCCTGGACATAAAAATTATTCAGGTAAACATAACAGTTCTGAAAACATAGCTTGTCCCCCCAAAAATGTGTTGTTTTGGCACAACTTACTCTGGGTATGGGGTAAGCCACGGGAGAGGGTAAATTAAGCTGCTACACATTTCTGTACCACATTTCTGTACCTAACATTTTTTTGAAAATATGTTAATAATTTTCCCTAATACAATTCAACACAATAACAATTGCTTTTTTTGTATTTTAATCAACGTAATCATCTTTTAACACGTGCTTAATTACACCTAATGAACACTTTGTAAAAAAAAACAAAAAAACATTTACACTTTTTAACATAAGCCAGTCTCTGTTGTTACCTCATATCCCAACCATAATTCCTTGCATTACACACGGGAAGAAAACACTTAAATTTACTAAACTTTCCATTGGCTCAACCATAACCTCACTTTATCCCATGGCCATTGGCTCAACTTACCCCAAGGCAAACATTTTAACTATATTAACCCACACAGCTACAAGGATTCACCTTCATGCTAGGTTCAGGACCTCATAGAGACCCCAACTAATTGAGACCCCAACTAATGTAGAGAACAATCTTATTTACTTTGGTTTAGATACAACCATCATGAAACCTCTAACGGCTCAGACACACTGGTAGGATTGTCAAAGATTTGCCTGCCAACAGTACTTAGTACCTCTGAACGTGGGAAGTACATCTCTTTTGTGTTCACACAGCAAAGATCTTGAAGTCGTCAGCCACTCAGCCTTGTTAAAATACTCCAAACCAGAAGGTGGCGGTGGCGTTGTTTTGTCTGTGTGTGTTGCTTTACATCTTTTGTTCCAGCAAGAGAAGGAACGACCTCCTACTTTGATAACTACCTATTGTCAATCTATTGGCAGTCAGATTCTGTCACGAATCCCGCTTCCTGAGTCTGTTTTTGCCTGTGTTCTGTCCTGGAGTGTTTTTCCGGTGTCCTGGAACGCACCCTGTCTGGTTGCCGGGCGACGTAGCTAGTTGGGAGATCTCTGATTACCCGCACCTGTATCCCATCAGCTATCTGCACACCTGGTCCTGATCATCACCCCTCCACTTCATAAGCTCTGACCTGACATCCATTCCCTGCCGGATCGTTTAGCCATGAACATCATTCACCCGGAACACTCATCCCATCCCTACCTGGTCGTCGGTGACTTCAGTTACTTCCTTGGATCTGCTTACTCAATTCCATCAACTCACCTCCGCTGCCCGCTCCGCTACTTGGATTTTTCTATCACTACATTTAAACTTGTAAATAAATACTCACCTTCGTCTTACTCTCCTTGTCCTGGTCTGCTTCTGGGTTCTACTTTAGAGAACCGTGACAGAACGATCCGGCCAAGGATGAACCCAGCGGACTTGGACTCCGTTTGCCATGCCATTACCCAGCAGGAGAAGATATTGGGACAACACAACACGGCGCTACAGGAGATAGCGTTTTCAGTCCGGAACTTCTCTGCTAGCTTGACGAGTATCCAGGATCAGCTCAGTTTGCCGGCGGGTCATGCACCACCTGTTTCACCCCTCTCACCTGCCGCTTCTGGAGCGGTTTCCTTCCGTGAGCCCAAGGTTCCGACGCCTGATAAGTACGAAGGGGATTTGGGAAGATGCCGTTCATTTCTTATGCAGTGTGGTTTAGTTTTGGAGCTGCAGCCATACTCTTACGCCACAGAGAAGGCTAGGATAGCTTTTGTTATTGAACTGCTGCGTGGTAGAGCTCTGGAATGGGCTTCAGCCGTTTGGGAACGACAGGACACCTGCATGGCGTCATACCAGGAGTTCACGGCAGAGATGAGAAAGCTTTTTGACCATCCAGTCCGAGGTAAGGACGCAGCTAAACGTTTGTTCTCTCTTCGCCAAGGAGCTCGCAGTGTGGCAGACTTTGTGATCGAATTCAGGACATTGGCTGTGGAGAGTGGTTGGAATGAGGAGTCACTACAAGCGGCTTTTTACCAGGGGTTGTCGGAGCAACTCAAGGACGAGCTGATCTCCTATCCAGAGCCTAGTGACCTAGACAGTTTGGTCACATTATCTATTCGGGTGGATAATAGAGTCCGAGAGAGAAGGAGGGAGAAGCAGTGGGGCCTGTCCAATCAATCAGCAACTCGATTACCATTCGGGTCAGGAAGTGGACCAGAACGTGTTGATCATTATTCCCCACACGGGATTAGTGGAGGTGTCTTGCCGCCAGATCCTGAACCCATGCAAGTGGGGCGACACGGGTTAACTAAGGAGGAGCGCCAACGTAGACGTGAGACCAACAGCTGCCTCTACTGTGGTAGCTCGGGACATTACATCTCCGCTTGTCCTCAGCGCCCGTTAAACTGCCCGGCTCGCTAGTTTTGGGAGGACTTTTAGCGAGCCAGTTTCAACCTCCCAAGAACCCTGTCAGACCCCGTTTTCCTGCGACCCTCATGAATAAGAATCAGAGTTTAGCGATGAACGCTTTTATCGATTCAGGTGCCGATGGCAGCTTTATTGATGCCGCCTTGGTGGAACAGCTGGGGCTTTCCAAGGAGCAATTGCCGGAAGCCATTGAAGCAACCACTCTGAACGGCAGTAGTCTGGCACGGATCACTATGAGGACTGAACCGGTTAAGATGTTGTTGTCGGGGAATCATTCAGATGTTATCTCTTTCTTCATTCTGCCTTCGCCCCATGTTCCTCTGGTTCTTGGTTACCCCTGGCTGAGAGAACACAATCCCTCGTTTGATTGGGTGACGGGTAAGGTAACTAGTTGGAGCATTGAGTGTCATGCTAACTGCCTTAGGACTGCCTGTTCTCATGCTGTTCCCAGTCAGGTCAGTGAGTCTGCTCCCCCTGATTTGTCCCTGGTTCCAGAAACATATCACGATTTGGGTGAAGTATTCAGTAAGCAGAAGGCTCTGTCACTTCCTCCCCACCGACCTTATGACTGTGCGATTAATCTGTTCCCTGGAGCTGCCTTTCCCAAGGGACGGTTATACAGTATCTCTCGACCTGAGCGTGAAGCCTTGGAGACCTACATCAAGGAGTCTCTAGCTGCAGGTCTCATTCGCCCCTCGTCATCACCCCTGGGAGCAGGATTCTTTTTTGTGAGCAAGAAGGATGGCTCTCTTCGACCGTGTATTGATTATTGGGGGTTGAATGATATTACGGTCAAAAACAAGTATCCCCTGCCCTTGATGAGCTCTGCTTTCGACTCTTTACAGGGTGCTACGGTGTTTACGAAGCTTGACGTACGCAATGCTTATCATTTGGTTCGGATCAGAGAGGGGGACGAGTGGTTGACTGGGTTCAATACACCTATGGGACATTTCGAGTACCAGGTGATGCCGTTTGGACTGACCAACGCTCCTGCTGTGTTCCAAAGTATGGTGAATGACGTGCTGAGAGATATGATTGGTATTTTTGTGTTCGTTTACCTAGATGATATCCTCATCTTCTCGAGGGAGCTTTCTAGCCACGTCCAGCATGTCAAGCAGGTCCTGCAGCGGTTATTGGAGAACCGCCTGTTCGTGAAGGCTGAAAAGTGTGATTTTCACGCCCACACTACGTCCTTCCTCGGGTACATCATCTCCAGGGGAGAGATCAAGATGGACCAAGAGAAGGTTCGGGCGGTTCGGGATTGGGCCCGGTACGAGATTGCAGCTCCAGAGATTCCTGGGGTTTGCGAACTTCTATCGGAGGTTTATCCGTGATTACAGCCGGGTGGCCGCCCCTTTAACTGCCTTGACGTCTTGCACCAGAAATTTCTGTTGGACTCCTGAGGCAGACCGAGCATTTCTGGACTTGAAGAGCCGATTCACCAACGCCCCGATTCTCTCTCAACCTGACACTTCCCGTCAGTTTGTTGTTGAGGTGAACGCGTCTGATGTGGGGGTGGGCGCCATCCTGTCCCAGCGTAGCTCCACTGACGGTAAACTCCATCCGTGCGCCTTCTACTCTTGTCGTCTTTCACCAGCAGAGAGAAACTACGATGTGGGTAACCGGGAGCTTCTCGCTGTGAAGCTTGCCTTGGAGGAGTGGCGCTACTGGTTGGAGGGAGCGGAGCAACCGTTTGTGGTCTGGACTGACCACAAGAATCTGGCTTACGTGCAATCGGCTAAACGTCTCAACTCCCGTCAGGCCAGGTGGGCTTTGTTTTTTGGACGCTTCAATTTTTCCCTGACGTTCCGACCTGGGTCGAAGAACGGCAAGGCGGATGCCTTGTCCCGGATGTTCTCCAAGACGGAGGAGAGTGGGGCCAAGACTGAGACGATTCTTCCCCAGAACTTTGTCGTGGGAGCCGTTACATGGAGGATTGAGGAGGATGTGATGGCGGCCCTTCGGACGCAGCCCGGCCCCGGTAACGGTCCACCCGGTCGGTTGTTCGTGCCTGAGTCGGTCCGTTCTGCTGTCCTTCAGTGGTCCCACGCCAGCAAGATAGCTTGTCATCCTGGCGTTGCTCGGACTATGGCGCTACTGCGCAGACGATTTTGGTGGCCTGCTATGGGAGAAGATACCCGGAGGTTTGTTGCCGCTTGTCCTGTTTGTGCGCAGAATAAGAGTACCAATCGGCCCAGCTCTGGGCTTCTTCACCCCCTACCTATTCCCCGGCGACCTTGGTCGCATCTGGCCCTGGACTTTGTCACGGGGTTGCCCTCTTCTGTTGGGAACACGGTCATTCTGACCATTGTGGACAGATTCAGCAAGTTTGCTCACTTTGTCCCCATCTCCAAGCTTCCATCTGCCACTGAGACGTCCGAGATCCTTGTTAGGGAGGTTTTCAGGGTCCACGGGTTGCCCAGTGACATTGTTTCTGACCGTGGTCCTCAGTTTACCTCTGCTGTCTGGAGATCCTTCTGTTTTGCCATTGGAGCTACAGTCAGTCTCACATCTGGATTTCACCCCCAATCTAATGGTCAGGCGGAGAGAGCCAACCAGAAGATGGAGTTCACGCTGCGCTGCCTTGTCTCCTCTGATCCCACCTCTTGGTCCTCTCAGTTACCCTGGGTCGAGTATGCCCATAATACTCTCCCTTCATCTGCCACTGGGATGTCTCCCTTCCAGTGCCTGTACGGATACCAACCTCCCTTGTTTCCTTCTCAGGAGAGGGATCTCTCGGTTCCCTCTGTCCAGGCCCACTTCCTCTACGGACTGAGTCGAGGAAACTGTCACAGAGGTTCATTGGTCCGTTTGTGGTGGAGAGAATCATTAATCCTGTTGTGGTCCGACTCAAGTTGCCTGCAACGCTTAGAGTACACCCCACCTTTCATGTCTCCTGCCTCAAGCCGGTTCTCCTCAGTCCTCTGTTGCCCCCTCCTCCTCGTCCTCCTCCTCCTCGGATGATCGGAGGTGGTCCTGCCTACACGGTGCGGTGTTTTTGCCCTGTGTTCTGTCCTGGAGTGTTTTTCCGGTGTCCTGGAACGCACCCTGTCTGGTTGCCGGGCGACGTAGCTAGTTGGGAGATCTCTGATTACCCGCACCTGTATCCCATCAGCTATCTGCACACCTGGTCCTGATCATCACCCCTCCACTTCATAAGCTCTGACCTGACATCCATTCCCTGCCGGATCGTTTAGCCATGAACATCATTCACCCGGAACACTCATCCCATCCCTACCTGGTCGTCGGTGACTTCAGTTACTTCCTTGGATCTGCTTACTCAATTCCATCAACTCACCTCCGCTGCCCGCTCCGCTACTTGGATTTTTCTATCACTACATTTAAACTTGTAAATAAATACTCACCTTCGTCTTACTCTCCTTGTCCTGGTCTGCTTCTGGGTTCTACTTTAGAGAACCGTGACAGATTCTCAGATTCTCTGTGTGTTTAATGCGTAGCCATTTAAACTCGTACCCGTATACGGGATGAAAATGGCAGATTTGGGCACTGACAAGCACCTAAATTAGGATGCAATGGCAGTACAGTGACATGATCAACGTGATGTCAGGGCTCTACACTTCACAGCGCTGTATGTGTTTTGAAAGACAGACGTTCTGAACGAGAAGTTGCCCCCCACTCCTCCTGTTAATTGGGCAACTTTTGCTCAACATTTTGTTCTCTAGGTAAAATGTTAATGGTAAAATTCTCTAGGGAAATGCTGCAAATTGAGAGTACTCGATCCATTTTGAAAAGCTGAGACTATGAGCATAATAATCAATATCGCTTTGATGTCACACACGCAAGCCAAACACCCGTGAGTATCAAACATGTACTTCACATTTACATAATCATTAAACAAATCGAATTAACAGTGTCAACATGTATGATCACTGTGTACATTTACATGACGACATGGTGTCGTACCCCTGGGTTGTTCTGAACATAATGAGCCTATGTTTGTCCTATGTTTGCCTTGTGAAAGCCTAGCTAGTTTATGTTGGCAATAAAACAAGCTTTTCAAATGACCCAGATTGTTATTTATAATGAACTGTTTATGCATTAGGTAAACAACAACAGTAATTGTGTGATGCCGAGGTGCGGGGTTGTGATCCGAACAAAACAACACGTGTGTTTGCTCTAGTTCCGCAACGGCACAGCTAGGGGAGTTTAAAAAGACAACTTGTGGTTGAAGACTATTCTTTTGAGTCGTTAAAAGTTGCATGGAAATTACTTAGGAACTGTGAACACATTCGGGAGGTTTGTGTCCACTTGGAGTCACCAGTTAGTCCTCTCACTCAAAACGTTGTCATTGTTTTGTCTTGTTGCACCTACCCCACTTTTTCCAGAACTATTCTTATCATGTTACTGAATGTATCCAGAGTATTTTCACATTTTGTTTTCAACAAATACGGTGAAAAGGACGGTGAATGTAAAATGCACATAAAATCAACAGTGCAATGTTTGGATTCAGTCTTGTCAGTCCTCACCTTTGGTCTGATAATATCCCCATACTAATTGCCACGGTTATGAATATGCTTTTCATATTTCTTCTGTAAGAAGCATTTCAATTTCTCCCTACCCATAGAGGCCAATTCCCATGAGTGTAAAGGGTTAATACGATAGATTAATTTGGCTTGGTGAAAATCTTTATTTTTTATTTTTTATTTTTTACCTAACTTGCTTACCACTTTTTCCATATGGTTTCTTCGTTAACAGACTCCATGAAATGATGACCTCTTCCTAAATCTTTGGTTGAATGACACATTGTGTGTTTTGTTTCCTAGAAACACGAGTGGCTCAACTTACTGCTTTGGTTCGACTAACCCCACTCTCTCCTACTGGATTTGTGTGCATGCATGAATGCCTGCCTTCTCCTGGAGTGTTTTATTGAATTCCAGTGGGGATTCCAGCCCTGGGGTTTACCTGTGGAGTTGTTGCCAATACTGACCGACATTTTGAGCTAGAACTAAAGCCACCTTCCACACTTTCCACTAGATTGTGCCTTGACCCCAGGAAATCATGTCCGCGGTTGGATCACGACGATCGATCAACAGACGGCCAGCCACTCCAGCAATCAATTCTCTCTGTCCGTGTTCCACAATGTCAGACTGTCTCGATGTTAGTAGCAGGTAGTCAATACCAGTAAAATCATAGACAAAGTATGTTTTCTCGAAGACTTTGCTACCTAATCACTGCCTCTTCATGAGGTGTGTCAGAGTCATTAAGGAGAATGAACAGAGGAAGACGGGGAGGGAAAGAGTGAAGGAGGAGAGAGGGAAGGAGTAAACAGTGCATTCTGATAAAGCGGATATGACAGGGCCTTACGACTTGATGGCTGAGGGGGGTTGTTTTGCTCCGTAGTGGGTAACAGGATGGCTGAGAGGGGTTGTTTTGCTGTGTAGTGGGTAACAGGATGGCTGAGAGTGGTTGTTTTGCTGTGTAGTCAGTAACAGGATGGCTGTGAGTGGTTGTTTTGCTGTGTAGTGGGTAACAGGATGGCTGAGAGTGGTTGTTTTGCTGTGTAGTGGGTAACAGGATGGCTGAGAGGGGTTGTTTTGCTGTGTAGTGGGTAACAGGATGGCTGAGAGTGGTTGTTTTGCTGTGTAGTCAGTAACAGGATGGCTGTGAGTGGTTGTTTTGCTGTGTAGTGGGTAACAGGATGGCTGAGAGGGGTTTTGCTGTGTAGTGGGTAACAGGATGGCTGAGAGGGGTTTTGCTGTGTAGTGGGTAACAGGATGGCTGAGAGGGGTTTTGCTGTGTAGTGGGTAACAGGATGGCTGAGAGGGGTTTGTTTTGCTCAGTGCTCCTGTTTTATGTGAGGTGAGGCACCGCCTTGTTTCAGCTCTGATGAGGTGAGCAGAAGGGTAGCTGGGATGCGGGGTGCTGAGGTTGGCTGTACTGGAGCTCAATACGAGACACCACCACAAATAACAGGTAGTGAGGTATGGGAGGGAGGAGAAGAGGGAGACAGAAAGCTCTGTGGCAGACACAAGTCTCAGTGGTGCTGGGAGTGACAGGTATATTACCACAGGTTTCAATGGAGAAGAGCAGCCTTATGGTTGATGTAAAACTCCATGGAGGAGAAGCAAGAGGCTACATGGCTGGATAGCATACATAACAAACAAAAAATAACTGTATGGGTGTAACTATGTATATAACTGTATAGGTGTGACTATCTACAGTTGAAGTCAGAAGTTTACATACACCTTAGCCAAATATATTTAAACTCAGTTATTCACAATTCCTGACATTTATTTTTACATTGTAAAAAATTCCCTGTCTTATGTCAGTTAGGATCACCACTTTATTTTACGAATGTGAAATGTCAGAATAATAGTATAGAGAATGATTTATTTCAGCTTTTATTTCTTTCATCACATTCCCAGTGGGTCAGACGTTTACCTACATTCAATTAGTATTTGGTAGCATTGCCTTTAAATTGTTTAACTTGGTTCAAATGTTTCAGGTAGCCTTCCACAAGCTCCCACAATAAGTTGTAGGCCTCCTTGCTCACAAACGCTTTTTCAGATCTGCCAACACATATTCTATGGGATTGAGGTCAGGGCTTTGTGATGGTCACCTCACTACCTTGACTTTGTTGTCCTGAAGCCATTTTGCCACAACTTTGGAAGTATGTTTGGGGTCATTTGTCCATTTGGAAGACCCATTTGCAACCAAGCTTTAACTTCCTGACTGATGTTTTGAGATGTTGCTTCAATATGTCCACATAATTTTCCTGCTTCTTGATGCCATCTATTTTGTGAAGTGCACCAGCCCCTCCTGCAGCATAGCACCTCCACAACATGATGCTGCCATGGTGTTCTTCGGCTTGCAATCCACCCCCTTTTTACTCCAAACAAAACAATGATCATTATGGCCAAACAGTTATATTTTTGTTTCATCAGACCAGAGGACATTTCTCCAATAAGTACTATCTTTGTCCCCATGTGCAGTTGCAAACCGTAGTCTGGCTTTTTTATGGCGGTTTTGGAGCAGTGGCAAGCAAAGAGGCAAAGAGGCACTGAGTTTGAAGGTAGGCCTTGAAATACATACACAGGTACACCTCCAATTGACTCAAATTATGTCAATTATCCTATCAGAAGCTTCTAAAGCCATGACATCAATTTCTGTAATTTACTAAGCTGTTAAAAGGCACAGTCAACTAAGTGTATGTAAACTTCTGACCCACTGGATTTGTGATGCAGTGAAATAATCTGTCTGTCAACAATTGTTGGAAAAATGACATGTGTCATGCACAAAGTAGATGTCCTAACCGACTTGCCAAAACTATAGTTTGTTAACAAGAAATTTGTTGAGTGGTTGAAAAACGAGTTTTAATGACTCCAACCTAAGTGTCTGTAAACTTCCGACT
>NC_092105.1:8940189-8947412 GCF_045679555.1 Salvelinus alpinus | reverse complement strand
AGAGAGGAGGGGATGGGGTCAAGCGGGCAGGTTGTTGGGCGGCCGGCCGTCACAAGACGCGAGATTTCATCTGGAGAGAGAGGGGAGAAAGAGGTCACAGCACAGGGTGGGGCAGTGTGAGCAGAACCAGCGGTGTCGTTTGCTAAGTCAAACGAGGATCGGATGTCGTCGACCTCTTTTCAAAATGGTTGACGAAGTCATCTGCAGAGGGAGGAGGGGGGGGGAGGGGGAGGAGGATTCAGGAGGGAGGAGAAGGTGGCAAAGAGCTTCCTAGGGTTAGAGGCAGATGCTTGGAATTTAGAGTGGTAGAAAGTGGCTTTAGCAGCAGAGACAGAAGAGGAAAATGTAGAGAGGAGGGAGTGAAAGGATGCCAGGTCCGCAGGGAGGCGAGTTTTCCTCCATTTCCGCTCGGCTGCCCGGAGCCCTGTTCTGTGAGCTCGCAATGAGTCGTCGAGCCACGGAGCAGGAGGGGAGGACCGAGCCGGCCTGGAGGATAGGGGACATAGAGAGTCAAAGGATGCAGAACGGGAGGAGAGGAGGGTTGAGGAGGCAGAATCAGGAGATAGGTTGGAGAAGGTTTGAGCAGAGGGAAGAGATGATAGGATGGAAGAGGAGAGGGTAGCGGGGGAGAGAGAGCGAAGGTTGGGACGGCGCGATACCATCCGAGTAGGGGCAGTGTGGGAAGTGTTGGATGAGAGCGAGAGAGGGAAAAGGATACAAGGTAGTGGTCGGAGACTTGGAGGGGAGTTGCAATGAGGTTAGTGGAAGAACAGCATCTGGTAAAGATGAGGTCGAGCGTATTGCCTGCCTTGTTTGTAGTAGGGGGGGAAGGTGAGAGGGTGAGGTCAAAAGAGGAGAGGAGTGGAAAGAAGGAGGCAGAGAGGAATGAGTCAAAGGTAGACGTGGGGAGGTTAAAGTCGCCCAGAACTGTGAGAGGTGAGCCGTCCTCAGGAGAGGAGCTAATCAAGGCATCGAGCTCATTGATGAACTCTCCGAGGGAACCTGAGAGCGGCGATGGAATTGATAAGGATGTTAAGCTTGAAAGGGCTGCGTAACTTGTGACAGCATGGAATTCGGACGGAGGCGATAGACAGATGGGTAAGGGGAGAAAGAGAGAGTGCCACCACTTGGGAGAGATGAGGATCCCGGTGCCACCACCCCCGCTGAGCAGAAGCTCTCGGGATATGGGAGAACACGTGGGCGGACGAAGAGAGAGCAGTAGGAGTAGCAGTGTTATCTGTGGTGATCCATGTTTCCGTCAGTGCCAGGAAGTCGAGGGACTGGAGGGAGGCATAGGCTGAGATGAACTCTGCCTTGTTGGCCGCAGATCGGCAGTTCCAGAGGCTACCGGAGACCTGGAACTCCACGTGGGTCGTGCGCGCTGGGACCACCAGATTAGGGTGGCCGATGCCACGCGGTGTGGAGCGTTTGTATGGTCTGTGCAGAGAGGAGAGAACAGGGATAGACAGACACATAGTTGACAGGCTACAGAAGAGACTACGCTAATGCAAAGGAGATTGGAGTGGCAAGTGGACTACGCGTCTCGAATGTTCAGAAAGTTAAGCTTACGTAGCAAGAATCTTATTGACTAAAATGATTAAGATGATACAGTACTGCTGAAGTAGGCCAGCTGGCAGTGGCTGCGTTGTTGACTTTGTAGGCTAGCTGGCAGTTGTTGACTTTGTAGGCTAGCTGGCAGTGGCTGCGTTGTTGACACTACACTAATCAAGTCGTTCCGTTGAGTGTAATAGTATCTACAGTGCTGCTATTCGGGGGCTAGCTGGCTAGCTAGCAGTGTTGATTACGTTACGTTGCGTTAACAGAACGACAATAGCTGGCTAGCTAACCTAGAAAATCGCTCTAGACTACACAATTATCTTTGATACAAAGACGGCTATGTAGCTAGCTATGTAGCTAGCTACGATCAAACAAATCAAACCGTTGTACTGTAATGAAATGAAATGAAAATGTGATACTACCTGTGGAGCGAAGCGGAATGCGACCGGGTTGTTGAGTGCAGAAGTTCTATTCGGTAGACGTTGGCTAGCTGTTGGCTAGCTAGCAGTGTCTCCTACGTTACGGACGACAGATAGCTGGCTAGCTAGCCTCGGTAAATTAAGATAATCACTCTAAAACTACACACTCTAAACTACAAAATTATCTTGGATACGAAGACAGCAAAGACAACTATGTAGCTAGCTAACACTACACTAATCAAGTCGTTCAGTTGGGTGTAATAGTTGCTACAGTGCTGCTATTCGGTAGACGGTGGACGTTTGCTAGCTGGCTAGCTGCTGGGCAGATGGCAGATAGCAGTGTAGACTGCGTTAGGACGACGAAATACGATAATTACGCAATTATCTTTGATACAAAGACGGCTATGTAGCTAGCTAAGAAGAAATTGCTAAGGATCAGACAAATTAAACCGTTGTACTATAATGAAATGTAATGAAATGTAATGAAAAGTTATACTACCTGCGGACCAAAGTGCTGCTATTCGGTAGACGGTGGACGTTTGCTAGCTGGCTAGCTGCTGGGCAGATAGCAGTGTAGACTGCGTTAGGACGACGAAATACGATAATTACGCAATTATCTTTGATACAAAGACGGCTATGTAGCTAGCTAAGAAGAAATTGCTAAGATTAGACAAATTAAACCGTTGTACTATAATGAAATGTAATGAAATGTAATGAAAAGTTATACTACCTGCGGACCAAGAAAGTGCGAAGTGCGACCGCTCGCTCGCTCCAACCTCGCTCATCACATTCACAGTGGGTCAGAAGTTTACATACACTCAATTAGTACTTGGTAGCATTGCCTTTAAATTGTTTAACTTGGGTCAAACGTTTCGGGTAACCTTCCACAAGCTTCCCATAATATTTTTTTTTCTGAGGTCTTGGCTGATTTATTTTGATTTTCCAATGATGTCAAGCAAAGAGGCACTGAGTTTGAAGGTAGGCCTTGAAATACATACACAGGTACACCTCCAATTGACTCAAATTATGTCAATTATCCTATCAGAAGCTTCTAAAGCCATGACATCAATTTCTGTAATTTACTAAGCTGTTAAAAGGCACAGTCAACTAAGTGTATGTAAACTTCTGACCCACTGGATTTGTGATGCAGTGAAATAATCTGTCTGTCAACAATTGTTGGAAAAATGACATGTGTCATGCACAAAGTAGATGTCCTAACCGACTTGCCAAAACTATAGTTTGTTAACAAGAAATTTGTTGAGTGGTTGAAAAACGAGTTTTAATGACTCCAACCTAAGTGTCTGTAAACTTCCGACTTCAACTGTATATAACTGTATGTGTGTTTCTTCTCCTGTTTCTTTAGCCATATTAAATAGCGACACGTACACCATCCTCTTTCTGTGTGTGTGTGTGTGTGTGTGTGTGTGTGTGTGTGTGTGTGTGTGTGTGTGTGTGTGTGTGTGTGTGTGTGTGTGTGTGTGTGTGTGTACAGTATGTGTGTGTGTACAGTATGTGTGTGTGTGTATGTGTGTGTGTGTGCGTGTTTGCTTTTACTATCCTTGTGGGGACCAAAAGTTCTAACAAGGATAGTAAAACAAGGAAAAGTGGGGACACTTTTCCAGCCCCCAATAGGAGAAAGGTTATTTTAGGCTTAGGGGTTAGGTTTAGGGTTAGGGTAACAATTAAGGTTAGGGGCAAAGGTTAGGGTTAGGGGTAAAGGTTAGGGTTAGGGAAAATACAATTTAGAATGACAATAAATTGTTTGGTGCTCACAAGGATAGTAAAACAAATATGTGTGTGTGTGTTTGTGTGTTTGTGAGCTTGCACAAGTGCGTATTGGGTTCTAAAGCTGGACTTAGATGCTATAACTATTCACATTCATAGCAACCGAAATATAAAGTCCTCCGTTGGACCAAAGTTAGTGAAGGAGACAAAAAGCAACACGATGATGAATGGATATCCACACGCCAAGAAAAGAGAATGCGGTTTATTAATGATGGTCCCGGGCCATCGCCCTGAGGAATACCACAACCACTTTAAGAATGGCTTACTTAATCTTTGACTTTCATTAAATGTGTGAAGAGTAATGAATTTCTCCCGTCGTTCGTTGACGTTGTGCTATTGTAAAACCCATGGTAATAATCCTAGGCATGCACACTCAGACACACACACACACACACACAAATACACATTCACACACAAATACAGACAGACAGACAGACAGACTGGCAGGCAGGCAGGCAGGCAGGCAGGCAGGCAGGCAGGCAGGCAGACAGACAGACAGACAGACAGACAGACAGACAGACAGACAGACAGACAGACAGACAGACAGACAGACAGACAGACAGACAGACAGACACAGACAGACAGACAGACAGACAGACAGACAGACAGACAGACAGACAGACAGACAGACAGACACCAACACATACACAGGGTGGAGGGTAGAGGGAGTGTGGATAGAGGCAGGGTTTCATCCCTCCATGTCTGGTGGAGGGTAGAGGGAGTGTGGATAGACAATGACTTAGAGAGGTGATTTAACAGACCATGACTTAGAGAGGGGATTTAGCAGGTCATGACTTAGAGAGGTGATTTAACAGGTCATGACTTAGAGAGGTGATTTAACAGGTCATGACTTAGAGAGGTGATTTAACAGGTCATGACATAGAGAGGTGATTTAACAGGTCATGACTTGGAGAGGTGCTATAACAGGTCATGACTTAGAGAGGTGATTTAACAGGTCATGACTTAGAGAGGTGATTTAACAGATCGTGACTTAGAGAAGGGATTTAACAAGTCATGACTTAGAGAGGTGATATAACAGGTCATGACTTAGAGAGGTGATTTAACAGGTCATGACTTGGAGAGGTGATATAACAGGTCATGACTTAGAGAGTTGATTTAACAGGTCATGACTTAGAGAGGTGATATAACACACCATGCCTTAGAGAAATGATTTAACAGGTCATGACTTAGAGAGGGGATTTAACAGGTCATGACTTAGAGAGGGGATTTAACAGACCATGTCCGGGCAGATGAAATGGTGTAGGGGATTAGGGGGAGGAGGAGGAAGAGGAGCAGGAGGGAGAGGGTCTAGATAAAGAAGAGGAAACTGTAAACTCCTGTTATCCAGAACATTTTGTTCATCTGCTTGTTAATAGATTAGCTAGGTCAAAGGTCAGCAAGGCCAAAGGTCTTTCCACTAGATGTTAAAACATTGCAGCGGGAACATTCTTCCACTGACGTTGGACGATTGGACCTTGCTCGCAGTCGGCGTTCCAATTCATCTCAAAGGTGTTCGATGGGGTTGAGGTAAGGGCTCTGTGCAGGCCAGTGAAGTTCTTCCACACAGATCTTGAGAAACCATTTCTGTATGGACCTCACTTTTTCCATGGGGGCATTTTCATGCTGAAACAGGAAAGGGCCTTCCCCAAACTGTTGCCATCAATTTGGAAGAATAGAATCATCTAGAATGTCATTGTATGCTGTAGTGTTAAGATTTTCCTTCACTTGAACTAAAGGGCCTAGCCCGAACCATGAAAAACAGCCCCAGACCATTATTCCTCCTCCACCAAACTTTACAGTTGGCACTATGCATTGGGGTAGGTAGCGTTCACCTGGCATCCGTCAAACACAGATTTTTCCGTCGGACCGCCAGATGGTGAAGCATGATTCATCACTCCAGAGAACGTGTTTCCACTGCTCCAGAGTCCAATGGCGTGATCTTTACACCACTCCAGCCAACGCTTGGCATTGAGCTTGGTGATCTTATGCTTGTGTGCGGCTGCTCGGCCATGGAAATCCATTTCATGAAGCTCCCAACGAACAGTTATTGTTCTGACGTTGCTTCCAGAAGCAGTTTGGAACTCTGTAGTGGGTGTTGCAACCGAGGACAGACACTTTTTACACGGTCCGCGCTTCAGCACTTGGTGGTCCCGTTCTGTGAGCTTGTGTGGCCTACCACTTCGCTGCTGAGCCATTGTTGCTCCTAGATGTTTCCACTTCACCACAAACAGCACTTACAGTTGACTGGGCCACTTTAGCAGGGCAGAAATTTGATGAACTCACTTCATCAAATTTGGTATCCTATGACGGTGCAGGTGCATCCCACATTGAAAGTCACAGGGATTTTCAGTACGGGCCATTCTACTGCCAATATTTGTCTATGGAGATTGCATGGCTGTGTGCTCGATTTTTATACCCCCGTCAGCAACGGGTGTGGCTGAAATGGCCAAATCACCCCCCCACTGCTTGGTAATGTTGTTGGTAAATCATGATACATTCTGCGGTATAAAGCTCATAGCAAAAGGGATGAAGCTGAACAGTGTTTCACTACAGTGATGACATGCTCTTGTGACACTACACAGATGTACAGCATGAGTTTTACCATCTGCCCTCTGACTTTTCTCTGTCTCTCTCTCTCTCTCTCTCTCTCTCTCTCTCTCTCTCTCTCTCTCTCTCTCTCTCTCTCTCTCTCTCTCTCTCTCTCTCTCTCTCTCTCTCTCTATTCCTCTCTCTCTCTCTCTCTCTCTCTTTCTCTCTCTCTCTCTCTCTCTATTTCTCTCTCTCTCTCTCTCTCTCTTTCTCTATTCCTCTCTCTCTCTCTCTCTCTCTCTCTCTCTCTCTCTCTCTCTCTCTATTCCTCTCTCTCTCTCTCTCTCTCTATTCCTCTCTCTCTCTCTCTCTCTCTCTATTCCTCTCTCTCTCTCTATTCCTCTCTCTCTCTCTCTATTCCTCTCTCTCTCTCTATTCCTCTCTCTCTCTCTCTCTCTCTCTCTCTCTCTCTCTCTCTCTCTCTCTCTCTCTCTCTCTCTCTCTCTCTCTCTCTCTCTCTCTCTCTCTCTCTCTCTATTCCTCTCTCTCTCTCTCTCTCTCTCTCTCTCTCTCTCTATTCCTCTCTCTCTCTCTCTCTGTCTCTCTCTCTCTCTATTCCTCTCTCTATTCCTTTCTCTTTCTCTGCATCAGTCTAATGCACAACACTACCAGATGGGATACTACATACATTACTCTGTCTTCTTAGTAAAAGCAATTTCTGGTTGGTGTACTACCTCACTGTTGTTCTAGCAGATATTCAGCATCGTTTATTTTTCTGAACCCAGTCTCTTCCTCATGTCATTGAAGGACATTTTTTCAAGATCACACTGGCCTTCAACCGTTCTGTTTACTCACCTTCCCCTCTTGTACTGTTTACTCACCTTCCCCTCTTGTACTATTTACTCACCTTCCCCTCTTGTACTGTTTACTCAC
>NC_092105.1:8912689-8935189 GCF_045679555.1 Salvelinus alpinus | reverse complement strand
CATAAATGATACAGCGATGCCCATCCAAACACACACACACACACACACACACACACACACACACACACACACACACACACACACACACACACACACACACACACACACACACACACACACACACACACACACACACACACACACACACACACACACACACACACACACACACACACACACACACACACACACACACCAGCTCTGTGGATAGTGGTGGGATCACCATGGTTATTGTATCTCTGCAGGGAGGACAGTGGAGGGGTCACCATGGTTATTGTGTCTCTGCAGGGAGGACAGTGGAGGGGTCACCATGGTTACTGTGTCTCTGCAGGGAGGACAGTGGAGGGGTCACCATGGTTATTGTGTCTCTTCAGGGAGGACAGTGGAGGGGTCACCATGGTTATTGTGTCTCTGCAGGGAGGACAGTGGAGGGGTCACCATGGTTATTGTGTCTCAGCAGGGAGGACAGTGGAGGGGTCACCATGGTTAGTGTGTCTCTGCAGGGAGGACAGTGGAGTGGTCACCGTGGTTATTGTGTCTCTGCAGGGAGGACAGTGGAGGGGTCACCATGGTTATTGTGTCTCTGCAGGGAGGACAGTGGAGGGGTCACCATGGTTATTGTGTCTCTGCAGGGAGGACAGTGGAGGGGTCACCATGGTTACTGTGTCTCTGCAGGGAGGACAGTGGAGGGGTCACCATGGTTAGTGTGTCTCTGCAGGGAGGACAGTGGAGTGGTCACCATGGTTAGTGTGTCTCTGCAGGGAGGACAGTGGAGTGGTCACCATGGTTATTGTGTCTCTGCAGGGAGGACAGTGGAGTGGTCACCATGGTTAGTGTGTCTCTGCAGGGAGGACAGTGGAGGAAATAGATTCAATGAGGCCATGTTGTGTAGAGAGGGTGAAGAGGCAGCCATTGTTGCAATTGTAGTAAGACACACTTTGACACATTCCAAACGTATGTCAACACTAACACAAAGGCAGACATCTTGATATTTCTTGATTTGAGATGAAAGGCTAAATGACATGTTCAAATAATGGAAAAATATGAACTATTATCTGACCTTTATGACACTCGTACTGTCTGAAGTCATCCCCACTCTACAAACTGTGGTCATGGTCAAGTCTAGATGTTCCAGTGGGCCTTAGCCTGTGGAATCCCTTCTTTTCTTCCTCTCCGTCTTAAGTCCTCATCATCCCTCCCTTGCCAGACATTGACGGTGTAGAACAGGAGGTCATCAGGAGGTATGATGACTCACTTTCCTCTCATCCTCTCCTCCTTCCTTATCTCGTCATTTTCTCCTCTCTTTCCTAATCCAGGCGGGCCGGCCCGGAGACTGTGGGCTTTACTATGACCATTTATAGACTTCTCCTGCATTTCACTCCCTTTCTCCTTTCTCTCCAGCGCTCTGTGTGTTTCACAACTTTTCTAAATCTCAATCTCTGCACTCTTGAAAAAAAGGTGTTTCTCGAAAGGTCCTTGAATGTTAGCACTCTAACCTTCCCCATGTCCCGTTGTTGGCATGTCCGTCCATTCAGTTCCATTCAGTTCTGAACATCTATATCCAACTTCCTGTATAGTGTATTTGTATTCCCACTCTTTTTATCTGTGACTAAAATATCTCAGCGGGTTCCCTTTCTGCCCTATAGTTACACTCACTCACACACGCACGTACACTCGTGCACGCACACACACACACACACACACACACACACACACACACACACACACACACACACACACACACACACACACACACACACACACACACACACACACACACACACACACACACACACACACACACACACACACACACACACACCTCTAAACCTCCACTACACCTGGACAGTCCTATCAACGCCAGCCAGCCTGAGCCCCCATCAAAGCCTGACCCATTGACCTCACCACAGTTCCACATTGACCCCTGAACCCTGACCAGCTTTAAACTGATTTCACTCACCATGTAAAGTACAGACAGACAACACTGACCCTGTAACCCTGACCCCAGAACACCCTTTAACTAAGTTCACTGATCTGTAAAGCACAGGTAGACTGACACTGAGGCATCCACTATCAAACCATCCATATGGAGGACAAACAGCATTGAGCAGACACCTCGCGGGACTACATGCTTTCCCATCCACTGAATAGAAACCCCTTTCACTGATACTCTCAGGGGACCAGGGGCTATTCCAGGGGAAAGCATCCTGAATGGGAGCACTGTCCCAGGGCAGGGCTTCAGACATGTTTCCTTTCCCTGGTCCTGTGAGATGTGACTGAGTGCTTGTCTGCATGACATGAACATGTGAAAGGAAGAACATGACCTAGTATGGACAGGTTATGATGTCAAAAGGAACATTACCTAGTATAGACAGGATATGATGTCAAAAGGAACATTACCTAGTATGGACAGGTTATGATGTCAAAAGGAATGAATAAAAATCCAACTTGGATGTAAAATGGAACTGAGTCACAAATAGACTACAACATTTAACAGGTGTATGATAAACAACTTGTTCAACATTTAACAGGTGTATGATAAACAATATTTGCAACTAGACTACACATTTTTTTTTTTACTTTAAATTAACCAGGCAAGTCAGTCATGAACAAATTCTTATTTACAATGACAGCCTAGGAACAGCCTAGGAACAGCCTAGGAACAGCCTAGGAACAACTGCCTTGTTCAGGGTCAGAACGACAGATTATATATATTTTTTTACCTTGTCAGCTCGGGAATTCGATCTAGCAACCTTTCGGTTACTGGCCCAAAGCTATAACCACTTGGCTAACTGCTGCCCCGAACAGCTGTATGATAGACAATATTTTATTTTATTTTTATTTCACCTTTATTTAACCAGGTAGGCTAGTTGAGAACAAGTTCTCATTTGCAACTGCGACCTGGCCAAGATAAAGCATAGCAGTGTGAACAGACAACACAGAGTTACACATGGAGTAAACAATAAACAAGTCAATAACATGGTAGAAAAAAAAGAGAATCTATATACAATGTGTGCAAAAGGCATGAGGTAGGCAATACATCGAATAATTACTATTTAGCAGATTAACACTGGAGTGATAAATCATCAGATGATCATGTGCAAGAAGAGATACTGGTGTGCAAAAGAGCAGAAAAGTAAATAAATAAAAGCAGTATGGGGGGTGAGGTAGGTAAATTGGGTGGGTAGTTTACAGATGGACTATGTACAGCTGCAGCGATCGGTTAGCTGCTCGGATAGCAGATTTTTAAAGTTGTTGAGGGAGATAAAAGTCTCCAACTTCAGAGATTTTTGCAATTCGTTCCAGTCGCAGGCAGCAGAGAACTGGAAGGAAAGGCGTCCAAATGAGGTTTTGGCTTTAGGGATGATCAGTGAGATACACCTGCTGGAGCGCGTGTTGCGGGTGGGTGTAGCCATCGTGACCAGTGAACTGAGATAAGGCGGCACTTTACCTAGCATAGCCTTGTAGATGACCTGGTGTGCTGTGGGAATGTCTTTCAGCGGCAGGGACTGGGAGACTCGTCATGGTCAAGGCGAAGATGAACTGGGCAGTATAGAGAGATCCTTGATGAAAACCAGCTTCAGATTGCTCAGGAACTCAGACCAGTTCAGGTCTAAAACCCAAGGCCACTTGAGCAACCAAACAGTATGCTTCTACCCAATCATGTTGCACAAATATTACTGAATACAGTTCCATGTCACCGAGAGGTATGTTTACTGGTAGAGATCCCTGAGAGGTATGTTTACTGGTAGAGATCACTGAGAGGTATGTTTACTGGTAGAGATCACTGAGATGTATGTTTACTGGTAGAGATCACTGAGAGGTATGTTTACTGGTAGAGATCCCTGAGATGTATGTTTACTGGTAGAGATCACTGAGAGGTATGTTTACTGGTAGAGATCACTGAGAGGTATGTTTACTGGTAGAGATCACTGAGAGGTATGTTTACTGGTAGAGATCCCTGAGATGTATGTTTACTGGTAGAGATCACTGAGAGGCATGTTTACTGGTAGAGATCACTGAGATGTATGTTTACTGGTAGAGATCACTGAGAGGTATGTTTACTGGTAGAGATCCCTGAGAGGTATGTTTACTGGTAGAGATCACTGAGAGGTATGTTTACTGGTAGAGATCACTGAGAGGTATGTTTACTGGTAGAGATCACTGAGAGGTATGTTCACTGGTAGAGATCACTGAGAGGTATGTTTACTGGTAGAGATCACTGAGAGGTATGTTTACTGGTAGAGATCACTGAGAGGTATGTTTACTGGTAGAGATCACTGAGAGGTATGTTTACTGGTAGAGATCACTGAGAGGTATGTTTACTGGTAGAGATCCCTGAGAGGTATGTTTACTGGTAGAGATCACTGAGAGGTATGTTTACTGGTAGAAATCACTGAGAGGTATGTTTACTGGTAGAGATCACTGAGAGGTATGTTTACTGGTAGAGATCACTGAGAGGTATGTTTACTGGTAGAAATCACTGAGAGGTATGTTTACTGGTAGAGATCACTGAGAGGTATGTTTACTGGTAGAGATCACTGAGAGGTAAGTTTACTGGTAGAGATCACTGAGAGGTATGTTTACTGGTAGAGATCACTGAGAGGTATGTTTACTGGTAGAGATCACTGAGAGGTATGTTTACTGGTAGAGATCACTGAGAGGTATGTTTACTGGTAGAGATCCCTGAGAGGCATGTTTACTGGTAGAGATCACTGAGAGGTATGTTTACTGGTAGAAATCACTGAGAGGTATGTTTTCTGGTAGAGATCATTGAGCGGCGTGTTTAATGGTAGAAATCATTGTGTGAGTGTTTTTCAGGTTGCTATTTGTTGTGCGTACTGTGGGTCACAGTGTCTGTCTGTCAGAGTAATTCCTCTCTCTGCGTGTGGGACAGAGTGATTTATAGCCCCTGTGTTTGTCTGTGGAATTACCCTTTGATTGTTTTGTTTCTTACAAAGCCCTTGAATCCATGCTAATGAGGAAAGTGCTTATCTACCAGACCACATTCGGGGACAAATCCAATTGAGTTCATAAAAAAGCAAGACAAGCAGACAAGTACATTTTTGTACAGTCAGCCAAAAAAACTCCTTATCTTCTCACTAACTATGCTCAACTATATTTTCCAGGCCTCTGAATGTATTCAGACTTTGCCAAATGACTTCAGAATGTTGGTAGGTGTGTGTGTGTGTTTGAGTGTGTGTGTGTGTGGTGCTGATGTGAAGATCAAGGTGCCCATGGTTAATATAGTGTTTTTATGTGATTTGGACGTTCTGATCTGTTTATGCTCCATGCTCGCTAGGCAGATGGAAAGAGCTATGTTGGAGGATATATGGTTTGTTAACCCCGTTGAGGGAAACCGTCAAATATTTTGTAAGGAGCATCTCTTCAATTACAGTTAAAGGAATACTCCAGCACAAAGCAGTATGTTTTGATTAACAGTTTTAAACAGTGTTAAAAAACACAACTATTTAAAAAAAAATGTTTAATTTTGTCATTATAACAAGGTTGGTAGTGACATGTGAAAACTGTTGTGTAAATCTGTTGCAGATCAAGTCGACTACAAAACCCACAATGCAATGCTCGCTCTCTGGGCTGGCTGGCTAGCTAGCCAGCTAGCAAGCAAACGTAGATACACAGAATAATACCAAAGTCAATATAGGTAGGCTAGTTGAGAACAAGTTTTAAACATGTGTTTATTCTCAGTGTTGTGAATGTGAGGTGACTGATGCTGGCAAGAGAAGCATGCAACATGTTAGAATCAAAGAATGCTATCTATGGTTCTCAAAATAGACACCGTGAATTATATCGCATACAGTTTGCAGGAGTCTGAAAATGAGGTGTGCTAACCTGTGAAAATGTGACACACCACCTGGATTCGATCTTATGAGGCAAAATGTGAAATTGTGTTTTTATACATTGGATAAAAGTAGAGACTCAGAACTACATAATGGTATTTCATACACTGCATTTGAGGAACAATGGCAAAGTAATTATGCTTTGAAAGTTGATAAACTTGTAAACCCACTTTGAGAAAATCCCCTTTGAATGTTTTGGTATCTAATGAACAGCTCTTCTTTGTCTGCACCCATTCAGCATCGTTCACACCCTCTTAAGCCTTAGCCTCACACATCTCGTTTCGTTCTCGGAGCGCACACTTGACGCTCTGGCCGATGATTTGTTTACCTCTGGATAACATGTAAACAGCCTAACCAACTCTGCTGTCAACAATTTCATTACGCTTTTTTGCAGACGTTTACTGACACCGGCCATACTCAACGGGTGTTGTACATACGTCATGTAACGTTAGCTAACGAGCCAGCCAGCTAATGTTAGCTAGTTAAACAACAATGCACAAAGTGCCATCAATGCCCAACATTAGAAAAGCATACAACTCTGGGAAACAAATAATAACGTTCGCTAGGGAGCCAGCCAACTAACGTTACCTAGCTAGCTAACAGTACACTTTAACTTAAGACATATAGCTAGCTAGCTAACAGTACACTTTAACTTAAGACATATAGCTAGCTAGCTAGCTAGGTAAACAATGAACCTAGCTAGGTAAACAACGTTTAAAATCACACACGTCATGTTAGCTAACGAGCCAGCCAGCTAGCATTAGCTAATTAAACAACAATAAATAACGTGCCAACAATGCCAACGTGCTGGGAGCTAACCAACCATGTTCAATGTTAGCTAGCTAACATTAGGCTCTAACTAGAAACTAGAAACAAATAATAACGTCAGCTATGGAGCCAGATAGTCTAACATTAGCTAGCTAGCTAACAGTACACTAGCTTGAAGTAGCTTGAAATTAAACAATTTTCTGTCAAAATTATAAACATGTAATATCTGAAAATGTAGCTAGATAATGCTAGACTATCTTACCTGTAAATATCATCATGCATGATGGAAGTGTCTCCCTGTCAGGAATGATATACCACGTTTGCCCTTAGTTTGAAGATGTAATCCGGAGACAGGTGTTTCCTCCATCTCTTTAACTATCATACTCTAATTCCACTGATTTCAAAACTTGATCCTCCAGAAAGTGGAGAGCAACACTAATGCAGCTACACTACACAATACATAAAAAAAGCTGCGTTGGACAGGATTACTAACACAGACTGACAAGCTCAAATAGACAGAGGCCTTGAATATGGCAGACTAATCCGAACTCCTTTCTCGGTATGTCCAGCTAACTCATTATCTCACCCAAACATGGCTAGTAGGAAGGTTGTTAACTTTTTCTGTGGCTTAACCATCAAGGCTCGTAATTTAACAATTGTATTAGTATTTACAGATGGCATACAAGTTTGTTATTAAGGCACATGTACAGTAAGTTCACATGTTCGAGAAGGCATTTCTGCCAAAAAAACGCATTTTGACAACAAAAAAAAGTTTTGACGTTCAAACGGCTCTCCTGTGAAGTCATGACTTTCGACCTACGCCTAGTTTCCTGAATCAGGTCACAAATATATTTCTAATGTATAATCGAAAACAGTTGAAGTCGGAAGTTTACATACACCTTAGCCAAATACATTTAAACTCCGTTTTTCACAATTCCTGACATTTAATCCTAGTAAAAATCCCCTGTCTTAGGTCAGTTAGGATCATCTCTTTATTTTAAGAATGTGAGATGTCAGAATAATAATAGAGAGAATGATTTATTTCAGCTTTTCTTTCTTTCTTCACATTACCAGTGGGTCAGAAGTGTACATACACTCAATTAGTATTTGGTAGCATTGCCTTTAAATTGTTTAACTTGGGTCAAACGTTTCGGGTAGCCTTCCACAAGCTTCCCACAATAAGTTGGGTGAATTTTGGACCATTCCTCCTGACAGAGCTGGTGTAACTGAGTCAGGTTTGTAGGCCTCCTTGCTCGCACACACTTTTCAGTTCTGCCCACACATTTATCTATAGGATTGAGGTCAGGGCTTTGTGATGGCCACTCCAATACCTTGACTTTGTTGTCCTTACGCCATTTTGCCACAACTTTGGAAGTATGCTTGGGGTCATTGTCCATTTGGAAGACCCATTTGCGACCAAGCTTGAACTTCCTGACTGATGTCTGGAGATGTTGCTTCAATATATCCACATAATTTTCCTGCCTCATGATAACATTTATTTTGTGAAGTGCACCAGTCCATCCTGCAGCAATGCACCCCCACAACATGATGCTGCCACCCCCATGCTTCACGGTTGGGATGGTGTTCTTTGGCTTGCAAGCATCCCCCTTTTTCCACCTAACATAACGATGGTCATCAGATCAGAGGATATTTCTACAAAAAGTACGATCTTTGTCCCCATGCGCAGTTGCAAAACGTAGTCTGGCTTTTTTATGGCGGTTTTGGAGCAGTGGCTCCTTCCTTGCTGAGCGGCCTTTCAGGTTGTCGATATAGGACTCGTTTTATTGTGGATATAGATACTTGTGTACCTGTTTCCTCCAGCATCTTCACAAGGTCCTTTGCTGTTGTTCTGGGATTGATTTGCACTTTTCGCAGCAAAGTACGTTCATCTCTAGGAGACAAAACGCGTCTCCTTCCTGAGCGGTATGACGGCTGCGTGGTCCAATGGTGTTTATACTTGCGTACTATTGTTTGTACAGATGAACGTGGTACCTTCAGGCGTTTGGAAATTGCTCCCAAGGATGAACCAGACTTGTGGAGGTCAACATTTTATTTCTGAGGTCTTGGCTGATTTCTTTCGATTTTCCCATGATGTCAAAGCAAAGAAGCACTGAGTTTGGAGGTAGGCCTTGAAATACATCCACATGGCTTCTAAAGCCATGACATAATTTTCTGGAATTTTCCAAGCTATTTAAAGGCACAGTCAACTAAGTGTATGCAAACTGCTGACCCACTGGAATTGTGATACAATGAATTATAAGTGAAATAATCTGTCTGTAAACAATTGTTGGAAAAATGACTTGTGTCATGCACAAAGTAGATATCTTAACCGATTTTACTCCACACACAGGAATCATACAAAGCTCTCCATCACCTTCCATTTGGCTAATCTGACCATAATTATATCATCCTGATTCCTGCTTGCAAGCTAAAACTAAAGCAGGAAGCACCAGTTACTCGCTCAATACGGAAGTGGTCAGATGACGCAGATGCTAAGCTAAATGACTGTTTTGCTAGCACAGACTGGAATACTGTATGTTCCGGGATTCATCCATTGGCATTGAGGAGTATACCATCACCGGCTTCATCAATAAGTGCATTGATGATGTCATCCCCACAGTGACCATATGTACATATCCCAAACAGAAGCCATGGATTACAGGCAACATCCGCAAGGAGCTAAAAGCTAGAGGTGCCACTTTCAAGGAGCGGGACACCAATTCGGATGCTTTTTAAAAATCTCGCTCAGACAAACCATAAAACAGGCAAAGAGCCAATACAGGACTAATATTGAATCCTACTACACTGGTTCTGACGCTCGTCGGATGTGGCAGGGCTTGCAAACTATTATGGACTACAAAGGGAAACAGAGCCGCAAGCTACTCAATGACACAAGCCTACCAGACCTTGCTAAATGCCTTTTATGCCCTCTTCGAGGCAAGAAACTTTAAAAAAAAGCATAAGGGCACCAGTTGTTCTGGACAACTGTGTGATCATGTTCTCCGTAGCCGATGGGAGCAAGACCTTTAAACAGATCAACATTCACAAGGATGCAGGGCTGGAAGGATTACCAGGGCATCTACTCTACTCAAAGCATGAGCGGACCAACTGGCAAGTGTTTTAACTGACATGTTCAACCTCTCCCTTACCAAGTCTGTAATACCTACACACAAAACTACAAGCTACTCTGACATTGACATACTGAGATCAGTAAAACGAACAAACCATGTCTCTAATGCAACCAATAGCAGATGCCATTGAAAGAGTGGAGACACAGATCTAAGGCATACAAGGATGAGGCAAAGGGAATGGTAAATAAGTCTGGCTGCACAGCCAATTGGCAAACATACTGTACATTTAGAATTCATGTGACTTAACGGAACAAAAATCAAAAATTAACTGTACTATGAAACGAAGTTATAAAGAATTATCGTAAATAGCTTTGGAGCACCTTAAATTACATTTTGGGCAAAAAGGCAAACTCAGCTCCGTCATTCATTGAATCACATGGCTCATTCATCACAAAACCCGCTGATATTGCCAACTATTTTAATGTTTTTTTTACATCGGCAAGGTCAGAAAAATAATACCAACAGCACATTCTGAACCCACATATCCATGCAAAACTGAACAAATTATGAAAGACAAGCGTTGTAATTTTGAACTCCGTAAGGTGAGTGTGGAAGTGGTGAAAAAATTATAGTTTTCTATCAAAATGACTGAGGATAATAGCGGACGATATCGCCACTCCTATTGGCCATCTTTTCAATCTAAGCCTACATGAAAGTGTGTTCCCTCAGGAGGGAAGCAAAAGTCCTGCCGCTACCCAAGAATAGCCAAATTGTCAACCAGTCAGCTTGTTACCAACCTTTAGTAACTTGACATTTCACAGTAAACAAATGAACAGCACATTTTCAGCACCCTTATAGGGAAGGGCATTCAACGTAACCTCACTTACACAAATGACTGATGATTGGCTGAGATGAATTAATTTTTTTTTTTATCCCTGCTACATCGTGGATTGAGAGTTACCTGTCTAACATAACACAGAGTGTGTTCTTTAATCAAATCAAATATTATTTGTTACATACACATGGTTAGCATATGTTAGTGTGAGTGTAGCGAGTGCTTCTAGTTCCTGACAGTGCAGTAATATCTAACAAGTAATCTAACAATTCCACAATAACTACCTAATACACACAAATCTAAAGGGGTGAATGAGAATATGTACATGCACTGTAAGTATATGGATGAGCGATAGGCATAGGCAAGGTGCAATAGATGGTATAAAATACAGTATTTACATGTGATATGAGTAATGTAAGATTTTTAAACATTATTAAAGTGGCATTATTTAGAGTGCATTGGGTAAAGTCACGAGTGATCCATTTATTAAATTGGCCAGTGACTGGGTCTCAGTGTAAGCAGCAGCCTCTCTGAGTTAGTGATGGCTGTTTAACAGTCTGATGGCCTTGAGATAGAAGCTGTTTTTCAGCCTCTCGCTCACAGCTTTGATGCATCTGTACTGACCTCGCCCTCTGGATGATAGTGGTGTGAACAGGCAGTGGCTGGGGTGGTTGTTGTCCTTGATGATATTTTTGGCCTTCCTGGGACATCAGGTGTAGTAGGTGTCTTGGAGGGCAGGTAGTTTGCCCCTGGTGATTCGTTGTGCAGACCGCACCACCCTCTTGAGAGCCTTTCAGTTGAGGGCAGGGCAGTTGCTGTACCAGGCTGGTATACAGCCCGACAGGATGCTCTCGATTGTGCATCTGTAAGAGTTTGTCAGGGTTTTGGGTGACATGCCACATTTCTTCAGACTCCTGAGGTTGAAGAGGCGCTATTGCGCCTTCTTCATCACACTGTCTGTGTGAGTGGACCATTTCAGTTTGTCTGTGATGTGTACGCCGAGGAACTTAAACCTTTCCACCTTCTCCACTGCTGTCCTGTCGATGTGGATAGGGGGGTGCCCTCACCTCCTCCCTGTAGGCTGTCTCGTCGTTGTTGGTAATCAAGCCCACTACTGTTGTGGCGTCTGCAAACTTGATGATTGAGTTGGAGATTTGCATGGCCACACAGTCGTGGGTGAACAGGGAGTACTTGGTCTTGGCTTCACCAAGCGGGCTGTCATGTGCATTTTACTGAGTGACTTCCGTCTAGCCCATCACACAATTTCTTGGTCTACAATACCTATTTTGCCAATTTGCTTGGACCCTTTTACTGCCTACACGGAGCCCTGCCGATCCATCACGACTGGTCTGCCGACGTAACCGCCCGAGGAGGCTACAACAGACTCTTCTGTCGCGATGTCCCCCTAAGGCCCTTCTGCTAGCCTGCTAGCCCCGGGCCGCTAGCTGTCTGAATCGCCGTGTCTCTACCTCACCTAGCTACTCACTGGTCCATATGATCCCTCGGCTACGCATGCCTCTCCCTAATGTCAATATGCCTTGTCCATTGCTGTTTTGGTTAGTGATTGTCTTATTTCACTGTAGAGCCTCCAGCCCTTCCCGATATAGCCATTTAGTTCCACCTCCCACACATGACCTCACCTGGTTTAAATGGTGTCTCCAGAGACAAAACCTCTCTCAATGCCTAGGTTTACCTCCACTGTATTCACAGCTTCGTGCCATGGATCATCACTGGAGGCTTCGGGCCATGGATCATCACTGGAGGCTTCGTGCCATGGATCATCACTGGAGGCTTAGGGCCATGGATCATCACTGGAGGCTTCGGGCCACGGATCATCACTGGAGGCTTCGTACGTGGAGCCGGACTGAGGAGACGCACTAGAAGCCTGGTGTGTGGAGCTGCCACCACGTGTCCTGGCTGGATACCCACTTTAGCACGGTGAGTGTGGAGAGCTGGCACAAGACGCACTGGGCTATGAAGGCGCACTGGAGGCATAGTGCGTAGAGCCGGCGCAGGACATACTGGGCCGTGGAGGCACACTGGAGGTCTGGAGCGTAGAGCTGGCACAACTCGTCCTGGCTGAAGACCCCTTGTAGCACGGCAAGTACGGGGAGCTGGCACAGGCCGCACTGGGTTGTGCTGGCGAACTGGGGATACCGTGCGTAGAGCTGGCGCAGGATATCCTGGACCGAGGAGACACACTGGAGACCAGGACCGCTGAGCCGGCACAATCTGTCCTGGCTGGATGCCCACTCTTGCATGGCAAATGCGAGGAGCTTGGCACAGAGCGCACCGGGCTGTGAAAGCGCACTGGAGACACAGTGCGCGTCACCACATAACACGGTCTGACCAGTCACACTCTACCCACGGTAAGCACGGGGAGTTGGCTCAGGTCTAAACCCTGACTCCGCCAATCTCCCCGTTTGCCCCAAAAACATTTTTGGAGCTGCATCTCGGGCTTCCGTTGTTGACCTAACTCCTCGTATCGTCGCCGTTCCGCTCTTGCTGCCTCCATCTGCTCCCTTGGACGGCGATACTCTCTGACCCGCGTCCAGGGTCCTTCTCCATTCAGGATGTCCTCCCATGTCTACTCCTCCTGGCCACGCTGCTTGGTCCGTTTTTGGTGGGATCTTCTGTAACGGTTCTCGTTGGTGGTAGGAAGAGTAGACCAAAGTGCAGCGTGGAAAGTGGTCATGATTCTTTTATTCAAAAAACACTAAAAATAACAAAAGCGAAAACGAAAGCGCACAGTTCTGTCATGCTAAGACACTAAACAGAAAACAAGATCCCACAACCTAATGGTGGGAAAAAGGGCTGCCTAAGTATGATCCCCAATCAGAGACAACGATAGACAGCTGCCTCTGATTGGGAACCACATTCGGCCAAAAACAAAGAAACAGAAAACATAGAATTTCCCACCCGAGTCACACCCTGACCTAACCAAACATAGAGAATAATAAGGATCTCTAAGGTCAGGGCGTGACAACTCTAGTATCTCTACTTGCACATTCAACTTCTGCACACCTATAACTCCAGTTTTAATTGCTAAATTGTAGTTACTTCGCCACTATGGCCTATTTATTGCCTTACCTACCTAATCTTACTTCATACACTGTATATATATTGTTTTATTGTGTTATTGACTGTACGTTTGTTTATTCCATGTGTAACTCTGTGTTGTTTGTGTCGCACTGCTTTGCTTTATCTTGGCCAATTCGCAGTTATAAATGAGAACTTGTTCTCAACAGGCCTACCTGTTAAATAAAGGTGAAATAAAAAATATATAAAATAGCCAATCTACCATAAAGGCCTGATTGGTGGAGTGCTGTTGAGATGGTTGTCCTTCTGAAAGGTTCTCCCATCTCCACAGAGGAACCCTGGAGCTCTGTCAGAGAGAACATCGGGTTCGTGGTCACCTACCTGATCAAGGCCCTTCTCCCCCGATTGCAAAGTTTGGATGGGCGGCCAGCTCTAAGAAGAGTTTTAGTGGTTCCAAACTTCTTCCATTTAAGAATGATGGAGGACACTGTGTATTTCGGGACTTTCAATGCTGCATAAATGTTTTGGTACCCTTCCTCAGATTTGTGCCTCAACACAATTCCTTCAACCTCATGGCTTGGTTTTTGCTCTGACATGCACAGTCAACTGTGGGACCTTATATAGACAGGTGTGCCTTTCCAAATCATGTCCAATCAATTGAATTTACCGCAGGTGTCCTCCAATCAAGTTGTAGAAACATCTCAGGGATGATCAATGGACACAGGATGCACCTGAGCTCAATTTCGAGTCTCATAGCAAAGGGTCTGAATACTTATGTCAATAAGGTGTTTCTGTCTTTTATGTTTAATACATTTGCAAACATTTCTAAAAACCTGTTTTCACTTTGTCGTTATGGAATATAGTGTGTAGACTGATGAGGAAAAACATTGATTTAATCCATTTAAGAATAAGGCTGTAAAGTAACAAAATGTGAAAAAAGTTAAATGGTCTGAATACTTTCCAAACGCACTGTAAATACATATATAGCACTACATTTACATATATTAGAATTTAGCCAATCAGCAGACGCTCCCATCCAGATCGACCCACAGCTAGTGCATTCATCTTAAGATAGCCAGGTGAGACAACCACATATCACAGTCGTATCCCAATCACGTGTCACATGCATAATACAATACATAATACAATGCAAAATGCAATAGAAATTGCAGATTTTTTTTTTTGCGTGTCTCTTCACGGTCCCTGTCGTGCAGTAAGGTGGTCTTTCATCAAAGACTGCTAGCTTGTGTTTACTTGTGCGGTAAAGAGTTCCATTAGTCATGGCTCTATTTAATCATGTGTTTTTCCCAACCTCTGTTCTGGACCTGGGGACTTTGAAGACACCTCTGGTTGCTTGTATTGTGGGGTACTGATGATTGTCCGAACTATGTGCCAACTGCTTGAACAAACAGTTCGGTACCTTAAACACATGAACACCACGCACAAAGACCAATAGTGATCCAGTCAATCTCTCCTCAACTTTGGTTAGATTTAAATGTTTCTTACAGAACAAATATGGAAAGCATAACGGGTTGGATGACTTTGGGAGTTTTGACATCACCAAATATGTTGCATTCAGTTAACTACAGAACAATTATTATTTATTATTTTTTTTACAACATCGCTGTAGCACGAAAGATTCAGGGCTTGAAAATGCCGGCTTTCTTCCTAAACATTCCGTCCCCTCAACAGGGAGGATCTATTCTACTCAGCCTGGTCCCCTGTGTTTCTATCCAGGAGTTTACAGAGGATCTGTTTATCCATCCCAGGAATATCAGGGTATATTGGGCCCGGCTCCACAAGGGGTCAAAAGGGGGCTTAGGGGGCAAAAGGGGGCTTCACCCCATTAGTTGAAACTTGAGTTTTAGTTTTATGTAAAAATACCAAAAACGTTTAAATGATTGAGTGGAACTGTGTGTGTTTTTATTTATATTTTTAATGTTTTTATTTAAACTTTATTTAACCAGGTAGGCAAGTTGATAACAAGTTGTCATTTACAACTGCGACCAGGCCAAGATAAAGCAAAGCAGTGCGACACAAACAACAACACAGAGTTACACATGGAATAAACAAACGTACAGTCAATAACACAACAGAAAAAAATGAAATACAGTGTGTGTAAATGGCATGAGGTGGTAAGGCAATAAATAGGCCATAGTAGCGAAGTAATTACAATTTAGCAGATTAACACTGGAGTGATAGATGAGCAGATGATGATGAGCAGGTGATGGTGTGTAAGTAGTGATACTGGTGTGCAAAAGGGCAGAGGGACTATGCAAAGCCACATGGGTGGTTAGGTATGACTCCTCTGTTTCCATAAAAAGCGGGGGAAAAACACTTCTTATCTGTGGTTAGCTAAGTGAACAGCGTGATACGCCTCCGCCTGTAATATGTGATTTACCGTTGAAAGCTGATTCACTCAACTCTGCCTCACGACCCACCACTACAGAGCTGAGTTAGCTTCTTAGCTAGCGTGTAAAAAGAGTTAGCGTTATTAGCTAGCTCAAACCACTGCCACGATGGATATCTGAAATTGGCTTTGCCTAAGTACCCAAACAAAGCCAGAAAAGACAAGGAGAGTCATGAGTAGCAGCTGTAACATTAAACCACTTAGGCCACCACCAAGCTCAACAGAAATAATGCTGTCGAGCTCCAGCTAGCGCAACATGCAGACTCTACCCACCTTTCACTACGAGGATAATGACTCCACAGCCCCCTCCACTTCCGACTGTTCCTGATGATCTTGGAACAGATGAGCCAACCCAGGTTAGCCTAGAATCCTACCCAAGTTTTCTGTCTAAAAACCATTAATTTAAAAGCAACTGTTTCATAGGAAGAGAGAGGTTGGAATACTCAGTTACTGCAGAATTCAACATAAATCCAAAGCAAGAACCGACGGCCGAATGTGTATTGCTGTATGTTTCATGATAGAAATAGATACGTTATATTATGGTTGTCCTGGTAGCATTGAATAACACATTCATAAATGGCCAAATAGACAGTCAAAAAAATAAAAAAATCATAAGGAATAAGGTTTTGAAAGTGTCTGTCCTATTTAGTAAACATTGTTGTTGGCACAAAAACGACCTCCATACTTCCGTTAATTCTTCATTAGCTTCAGACGAGAATAGAACAAAATGGACGCCCTCGTATTCGTAAGAGTCTCATCTTCCTGTAGAGTGGTCATATTAGTTGTGTAGGCCAAACCGTTAGGATGCTACAGCCGTTTTTCGTAAGAAGACTGATTTTTCGGGATGCATCATGGTCTGTCTTCCACAGCAGATACGGAAGGTCGACATACTTTAGGCAGATGCAGTGTATTGAGACACAGCCAATGACATAAAAATCAAAAAGATATTGCTCAGTATTTTTGTTCGCATGCATGAATAACTAGGCTACTACTTACAGCATTTAGTTTGCATTATTTTGGTAAGACAGCTGGGTGTACGGCTGCGTTCACATAGGCTGTTTATTATAGGTGAATTACCCTATCTATCTTGCAGCCTGTATTCATCACCAAAATGGCCTTGCCAACCTTTCACTTCAAAAGTACTCAATCAATTGTCTCAGAGTCTTGGCATTTGAACGTTATGTTTATTGTGGTATAGCGTGAAATAAGAATAATTCAATACAATTCCAATGCAAGAACCCCCCCCCCCCCAAAATTGCACTCCCTCACCGATGTCAACTGCCCCCTTAATCACTTTATCCTGAAGCCGGATCTGGGGTATATCATATGTAACGGTTTCCCTTCTTCATTCCACTTGAAAGGGGAGTATTGTGGTTTGACTTGATCCTGAAAATAGTTTTCCCTGAGATATCCTACTGTGTTATGACAGGTTCATTTCCCTGAGATAGCCTACAGTGTTATGACAGGTTCATTTCCCTGAGATAGCCTACAGTGTTATGACAGGTTCATTTCCCTGAGATAGCCTACTGTGTTATGACAGGTTCATTTCCCTGAGATAGCCTACTGTGTTATGACAGGTTCATTTCCCTGAGATATCCTACTGTGTTATGACAGGTTCATTTCCCTGAGATAGCCTACAGTGTTATGACAGGTTCATTTCCCTGAGATAGCCTACAGTGTTATGACAGGTTCATTTCCCTGGGATAGCCTACTGTGTTATGACAGGTTCATTTTCTTTTTAGACACGGGGCTATTGAGAACATGCAAAATTTGAAAATCAACATCGAAATATGACAAAGTAATTGTAATGCCGTAGGAGCAATGTAACTACAAGATACTTTTGGCAGCAATGAAACAATAAATATAAAAATGGCAACATTTACAGTCATTGCCCACTATAACTTTTATTTCTAACTGTAAAAACTTGAACTTCTGAAAAAACTACTTCAGAAAACATTTTCAAGATATTTTAATTAACAGATTTTATATTTTGCTGAGTTATTTGATTATCTGTATCGGCCTAATGTAACCGTTACCTAGTCAGTATATTTGCCTGTGTAATGACAGGCTCAACACATAAAGTGGTGATGAAAAATGAATGAATACATAAAAATGAATTGAACTGATTGATGTTGGATTCACAGCAAGCTGACTCACTGGGGAACAGAGCAAATGAACATGAAAGATTCCCTTCTGGGCACAGAGGAACGAAATCTAAAGCGTTTTACTATCCCCGTCTGCAATTTCTCACCAACATAAGAAAGACAAGCACGCGCACGCACACCCACGTGCACACCCACGCACACGCACACCCACGTGCACACACAAACGCACACATACACAGACAGACAGAATACACATAACACTACACACACACGCTACGCATACACACACACACACACACACTTTCTCTCCCACTGACATTCTTCCAAGTTTTATCCTAATTTGATTTGTGAGCTGAATTGATTCCTCTGCCTTGTGACTTTTTCAGTTCTCTTTCCCCAGCAGCATACAGAGCTGCAGCAGCAGTAGCAGCAGTAGTAGTAGTAGTAGTAGTAGTATACAAATATATGTACCGAGCTGCAGCAGTAGTAGTAGAAGTACATATATACTGTAAACAGAGCTGCAGCAGTAGTAGTAGTAGTAGTATACAAATATATGTACCGAGCTGCAGCAGCAGTAGTAGTAGTAGTAGAAGTAGTATACAAATATATGTACCGAGCTGCAGCAGTAGTAGTAGAAGTACATATATACTGTAAACAGAGCTGCAGCAGCAGTAGTAGTAGTAGTAGTAGTACATATATACTGTAAACAGAGCTGCAGCAGCAGTAGTAGTAGTAGTAGTAGTACATATATACTGTAAACAGAGCTGCAGCAGCAGTAGTAGTAGTACATATATACTGTAAACAGAGCTGCAGCAGCAGTAGTAGTAGTACATATATACTGTAAACAGAGCTACAGCAGTAGTAGTAGTACATATATACTGTAAAGAGAGGAGCAGCAGCAGCAGTAGTAGTAGTAGTAGTAGTAGTACATATATACTGTAAACAGAGCAGCAGCAGCAGTAGTACATATATACTGTAAACAGAGCAGCAGCAGCAGTAGTAGTAGTAGTACATATATGTACAGAGCTGCAGCAGCAGCAGCAGTTGTTGCAGTAGTATATACATACAGAATTGCAGTAGTAGTAGTAGTAGTAGTAGTATATATATATACTGTAAACAGAGCAGCAGCAGCAGTAGTAGAAGTAGTACATATATGTACAGAGCAGTAGTAGAAGTAGTACATATATGTACAGAGCAGTAGTAGTATAGGGGTGGCAGGTAGTCTAGTGGTTAGAGAGTTGGGCCATTAACTGAAAGGTTGCTTGATTGAATCCCGAGCTGACAAGGTCAAAATCTGTAATTCTTCCCCTGAACAAGGGAGTTTAACCCACTGTTCCCCTGTAGGCCAACATTGTAAATAAGAAAAAGCCATCTCGCTGTCCTTTGTCTTTGTTCTATTGCTCATCTTAATCTTTTCTTTTTATTGGCCAGTCTGAGATATGTCTTTTTATTGGCTAGTCTGAGAAATGTCTTTTTATTGGCCAGTCTGAGATATGTCTTTTTATTGGCCAGAGATATGTCCTCTTATTGGCCAGTCTGAGATATGTCTTCTTATTGGCCAGTCTGAGATATGTCTTTTTATTGGCTAGTCTGAGAAATGTCTTTTTATTGGCCAGTCTGAGATATGTATTTTTATTGGCCAGAGATATGTCCTCTTATTGGCCAGTCTGAGATATGTCTTCTTATTGGCCAGTCTGAGATATGTCTTTTAATTGGCCAGAGATATGTCTTCTTATTGGCCAGTCTGAGATATGTCTTTTAATTGGCCAGAGATATGTCTTCTTATTGGCCAGTCTGAGATATGTCTTTTTATTGGCCAGTCTGAGATATGTCCTCTTATTGGCCAGTCTGAGATATGTCTTCTTATTGGCCAGTCTGAGATATGTCTTTTTATTGGCCAGTCTGAGATATGTATTTTTATTGGCCAGAGATATGTCCTCTTATTGGCCAGTCTGAGATATGTCTTCTTATTGGCCAGTCTGAGATATGTCTTTTAATTGGCCAGAGATATGTCTTCTTATTGGCCAGTCTGAGATATGTCTTTTAATTGGCCAGTCTGAGATATGTCTTTTTCATTGCAACTCTGCCTAGAAGGCCAGCATCCTGGAGTCGCCTCTTCACTGTTGACGTTGAGAAAGGTGTTTTGCGGGTACTATTTAAGGAAGCTGCCAGTTGAGGCGTCTGTTTCTCAAACTTGACACTCTAATGTGATTGTCCTCTTGCTCAGTTGTGCACCGGGACCTCCCACTCCTCTTTCTATTCTGGTTTGAGCCAGTTTGCGCTGTTCTGTGAAGGGAGTAGTACACAGCGTTGTAGGAGATCTTCAGTTCCTTGGTAATTTCTCGCATAAAAAAGCCTTCATTTCTCAGAACAAGAATAGGCTGACGAATTTCAGAAGAAAGTCCTTTGTTTCTGGCCATTTTGAGCCTGTAATCGAACCCACAAATGCTGATGCTCCAGATACTCAACTAGTCGAAAGAAGGCCAGTTTTATTGCTTCTTTAATCAGAACAACAGTTTTCAGCTGTGCTAACATAATTGCAAAAGATTTTTCTATTGATCAATTACCCTTTTAAAATGATAAACTTGGAATAGCTAACACAACAATGTGCCATTGGAACACAGGAGTGATGGTTGCTGATAATGGGCCTCTGTACGCCTATGTTGATATTCCACAAAAAATCTGCCGTTTCCAGCTACAATAATAATATACAACATGAACAATGTCTACACTGTAATTCTGATAAATTGTATGTTATTTTAATGGACCAAAAATGAGCTTTTCTTTCAAAAACAAGGACATTTCTAAGTCACCCCAAACTTTTAAACGGTGGTGTACATATATATATATATGTATGTACTCTGAGTGTACAAAACATTAGGAAAACCTTCCTAATATTGAGTTGCACCCCCCTTTGCCCTCAGAACAGTCTCAATTCGTCATGGCATGGACTCTACAAGGTGTTGAAAATGTTCCACAGGGATGCTGGCCCATGTCGACTCCAATATTTCCCACAGTTGTGTCAAGTTGGCTGGGTGTCCTTTGGGTGGTGGACCATTCTTGATACACACAGGAAACTGTTGAGTGTGAAAAACCCAGCAGCGTTGCTGTTCTTGACCGGTGCACCTGGCGGGATTGTTGAGCTAATGTATGCTAATGTGATTAGCATGAGGTTGTAAGTAACAAACAAAAAAATCCAGGGCATAGACATATCTGATGTGGGCAGAAAGCTTAAATTATTGTTAATCTAACTGCACTGTCCAATTTACAGTAGCTATTACAGTGAAAGAATATCATGATATTGTTTGAGGAAAGTGCACAATTATGAACTTGAAAATATATTAATAAACCAATTTGGCACATTTGGGCAGTCTTAATACAATTTTTTGAACAGGTATGCAATGGTTCATTGGATCAGTCTAAAACATTGCACTGCTGCCATCTAGTGGCCAAAATCTAAATTGCGCCTGAGCTGGAAAAATACATTATGGCCTTTCTCTTGCATTTTAAAGATGACGTTGAAAAAAACTAAACACAAAAACCTTTTTTTCTTTGTGTTATCTTTTACCAGATCTAATCTTCTCCTACATTAGTTTCACCTTTCAAATGGTATCAAGAATATGCACATCCTTGCTTCAGGTCCTCAGCTACCTGCAGTCAGATTTGGGTATGTCATTTTAGGCAAAAATTGAAAAAAAGGGTCCGAACCTTAACCTTTCTCCTCCCCTTCATCTACACTGATTGAAGTGGATTTCACAAGTGACATCAAAAAGGGATCATTGCTTTCACCTGGAGTTACTTGGTCAGTCTATGTCATGTTCCAACACTGGCCATTCCTCTACCTTGACAGTGTGACACACTTGAATATATTTCCCAAACCTCAAATACAACATGGGAACCATTCAACCCTTCTCTCTTCTCCCCCCTCCCCATCTCCCTTACCCCTTCTCTTTTCTCCCCCCTCCCCATCTCCCTTACCCCTTTTCTCTTCTCCCTCCTCCCCATCTCCCTTACCCCTTCTCTCTTCTCCCCCCTCCCCATCTCCCTTACCCCTTCTCTCTTCTCCCCATCTCCCTTACCCCTTCGATCTATAAATTATCTCCCCCCTCCCATCTGCAGTACAGAACACCACTCTTCCTCGAGGGATCCCATATATCCCCTCCATACCACACCAGGGGGACCAGAACAGTCAGGGGGACCAGAACAGTCAGGGGGACCAGAACAGTCAGGGGGACCAGAACAGTCAGGGGGACCAGAACAGTCAGGGGGACCAGACAGTCAGGGGACTGCACCAGAACAGTCAGGGGGACCAGAACAGTCAGGGGGACCAGAACAGTCAGGGGGACCAGACAGTCAGGGGACTGCACCAGAACAGTCAGGGGGACAAGAACAGTCAGGGGGACCAGAACGGACA